>NC_045442.1:39823550-40065959 GCF_002776525.5 Piliocolobus tephrosceles | reverse complement strand
ACTCAATAGCTAATTTCTTTTTATCATTGAATATTATTCCACTGTATGGCAGGTTTGTTTATCCATTCACCTGTTGAAGGGTATCTTGGTTGCTTCTAATATTTAGTGATTGTGAATAAAGCTGCTGTAACCATTGTAGGTAGGTTTATATGTGTCTATGTTTTCAACTCAATTGGGTAAATACTGAACAGGGCAATTGCTGGATTATATTGTAAGACTAATTGATCTTTGTAAGAAACTGGCAGACTGTCTTCCAAAGTGACTTTACTGTTTTGTTTTGCATGTCTACGAGAAGCACATTCTCACCAGCAGTTGTTAATGTCAGTATTTTGGGTATTAGCAGTTGCTAATGTCAGTATTTGGGGTATCAGTTGTGGTATCTCGTTGTTTTAATTTTTAATTCCCCAATGACATATGATGTTGAGCATCTTCTCATATGTTTACTTGTCATCTGTATATCTTCTTAGAGAGATACCTGCTTAGATATTTTGCGCACGAAGTTGTTTTCTTATCATTCAATTGTAAGAGTTATTTGTATATTGTGGGTCCAAGTCCTTTACCAAATATGTGATTTGCAAATACGTTCTCCCAGTCTGTGGCTTATCTTTTCATTCTCTTAACAGTATCTGCTGCAGAGCAGAAGGTTTTAATTTCAATTAAGTCTAATTTTTCTACATTTTCTCTCTCATGGATTGTGCTTTTGATGTTGTATCTATGAAGTCTCACCAAACTCAAGTTCACCTAGATCTTCTATGTCATCTCCAAGAATTTTTATACTTTTGTGTTCTACATTTAGGTGAATAATCAGTTTCAAGTTATTTTTTGTGAAAGGTACAAGCTCTGTTTCTAGATTCACTTTTTTTTTTTTTTACATGTAGATGTTCAGTTGTTCCAACACAATTTGTTGAAAAGACTATCCTTTGTTCATTGCCTTCGCTCCTTTGTCCAAGTTACCTATATTGGTGAGGGTCTATTTCTGGGTTCTCTATTTTGTTTCATTGATTCATTTGTCCATTCTTTCACTAATACCACACTGTCTTGATTATTGCAGCTTTATGGCAAATCTTAAGTCAGGTAGTGTCAGCTTTTTGATTTTGTTCTTCTTGTCAGCAAATCTTTTAACCTACCTGATTCTTGGCTTCTTCATCTGTAAAATGAGGACATCTCTCTTATCGATTGTAAGAATTAGAGATGATATATAGATATATTTTTATATACAAACACTATATGTATATAGTGTCTAGAATTTACATAGTAGGTGGATAATCAATATTATCTTTATCAACTTTAGGTTTTTGTACTCTAAAAAAATTTAATTATTTTAAAGTAGAAATATTGAAACATTTAATATTATTCACAATATAATGCCCTTGTGTCATCTTCTTTAATTCTGTTGCTACCCTTCTAGTTCAAAATAACTAATGATACCATATTATTGATATATTTTTTCTTTTCTTTTCTTTCCTTTTTTTGAGACAGAGTCTCAGTCTGTCACCAGGCTGGGGTGCAGTGGCATGATCTTGGCTCACTGCAACCTCAGCCTCCCAGGTTCCAGCGATTCTCATGTCTCAGTTGCTGGGATTATAGGCCTGCACCACCACGTCCACTAATGTTCTGTACTTTTAGTAGAGACAGGATTTCACCATGTTGGCCAGACTGGTCTTGAACTCCTGTCCTCAAGTGATCCACCCACCTCGGCCTCTCAAAGTGCTGGGATTACGGGCATGAGCCACCATACCTGGCCTTATTTATATTTCTTTATATTCGTGTGATTGGAAGTTATTTTTTCAGAGTAGTTGTTCTAAGTGGATAAACATACGATGAAGCACTAGGAGAGCTGGGTTCTGATCTTGGTTCTGGGACTTTCTTGCTGAATATGTTGGTTAGGATTCTTTTGGCTGGAAGAAATATCAGACACAGCTAAAAGCATCTCTAACAATATGATATTTATTCTCTCACTTAACAAGGTAGGGCAGCGCTAGTACTGACTCAGAGATCAGTGCAGTCGTCAAAGTCCAGGTGCTTTCTCTTTCTTCCTGGCAAGGTCTCTGCTACCTGCAGCGTGTTGGTGAGGCCTCCTCTTATGGTGGAAAGATGGCTGTTGCAGCTCAAATAATGGCACATAGACATGACACAACTGGGAGGCATTTTCTCCAAATGTCACTCTCATCAGCTTTCATCTGAGGAATACCTTTTGCCAGAGTCTCTCAGCAGACTTCTTCCCTTTCTTCATTTTCCAGAGCTGGGCCACATACCTGCCGTCAAACTGATCTAGGCACCTCATGTAGACCACTCATGAGCTGTGGTCTGATGGAAAATTACCACCTGATACTCAAATCATATCAGGTTATGCTAGCAAGGAAAAGAGGAAGAATGAATGTTGGGTAAAGCAATCAACATTTGGCCACTCTGTGTGACCTTGGCCACGCCTCTTAATCAAACTAGATTTAGCTTAATTGTCTATGAAAGAATTGCTATACATTGAGTACTTTGAACTATGTGTCAGGGTAGATGTTACATCTGTATTATTCTTTTAATCCTCCAAACAGTTCTTTAGTACACATTCTATTGTTATCCCTATTTTACAGATATAAAAGATTAAGTAACGTGTTCACAGTCAAAAATTCCTAACCAGTATTGCTGGGAATTATAGATCTTTCAGCACTAAAATTCCAGAATTATGTAGATTAACATAAAATATACAAACACAGAAAATTCATATAAGATATGGTAGGTCATGAAACAGTGTGTTTAATGATACTTAAATCTAATTGCCTGCAGGAATTCTACGATGAATGGCCAATCAAGCTGGGAGAAGTAGAGCCTTATAAAGGTCCAAAGACACCTGATGGCAGGGTACGTGCAAATGTCTTCCTTGATGCCGTCTGTGCATGGTGTCAGGTGCTAAAACTAAGAGGCCACAGTGCATAGAGCACTGGCCTGGGAAGACCTGGAGTAACAGAAACAGCATTAGACAAGGAGTCTGAGGTTCTAGTCCCAGCTGTGCCCCAAGCCAGAGCTATTGGCCCTTGCCTTAACTCATTGTTAAACCTCTCCATTTCCTCTTCCATAAAGCCAGGTCTTGGTAGACCAGTGATTCTCAACAGGGAGGGATGCATCAGAGCCACCTGCACAACATTTGAAAGAAGTACCCGGGCCCTTCTTCAGAAATGTGGGATTAGAATCTCTAAGGAAGGGTTGTGTTAGGTTTACTTTCCCCCTTGACTGCAAGCTTCATGAAGGCAGAAACCCCTGTGTCCATAGCACACAGGAAAGAGAAGGGGATGGAATGTGTCCAGGCCTCAGGTTCATCATCTGCCCCATGAAACAGAGAGAATAATTCTCTAGTCCCTACCAGCTTTGGCAATGTAACCTCCTGTTTCTGAGGCACCTGTTCAGATAAGTCACTGATGAAAGGAGGTTATCGGCTCACTATATATGATGTGTAACTGACTGCAGTTGAGAAATTACGTGATTTGTTCCAGTGAAGCTGTTAATGTCAGGTATTTCTGGACAACAAAAGGGATCACTTGAAAATAAAAACAGACTATCTGATGATTTAGTAGCCAGAGATCCCCCTACCCCAAAACTGGGGGCAATTCAACTTTTTAAAAACAAAATTTATTTTAGCCTTGTGCATGTAGATAAACAGCCAATAATATTTCTGGTTTTATTATAAGTGTGTAGTCAGAATAGAAGTAGTTTGATAATTTATGTTACAATATAGTGTGGTTGGGAAATAAGGTTCTATCTGTAAGAGTTTTAAAGTACAAGTTCCCCAATGAAAAATGATTTATTTGGGAAGTAACATTATTTCCATAATATCCTCTTTCTTTCTTAGGAGGTCAACTTTTATAAAATCATTGATTACATTTTACATGGAAAAGAAGAGATCAAAGTGATTCCGTGAGTATTGACAGGAAGTTGCTGCTGCAGTTGCCATTGTATTTTTGCACACATTGCATTTCTCTATATTGCAATGTTTTTTTTTCTTCTTCTCTTCCCCAAGGACACCTCCTGCAGACCACTGGACGCTCATTAGTGGGTTGCCAACATATGTTGCTGAAAATGGATTTGTAAGTTATTGAACAAATTCAAATTTTAAATAATATTGTATGAAACTCGTATTAGCTAAGAGATAGATACAGTTGTGAAAGCAAGAATGCATCCAATAAAAGCTAGATGGGCTGGGTGCGGTGGCTCACACCTGTAATCCCAGCACCTTGGGAGGCTGAGGCGGGTGGATCGTCTGAGGTCAGGAGTTCAAGACCAGCCTGACCAACATGATGAAACCCCGACTTTACTAAAAATACAAAATTAGCTGGGCGTGGTGGCACATGCCTGTAATCCCAGCTACTTGGGAGGCTGAGGCAAGAGAATCGCTTGAACCCAGAAGGTGGAGGTTGCAGTGAGCCGAGATTGCGCCATTGCACTCCAGCCTGGGCAACAAAGCAAAACTCCATAGGAAAAAAAAAAACAAAAAAAAGCTAGATGATCACTTCCTTTGGCATAGGCCAAAGGAGAGAAGAATCTTGACATTAAAATGTAGGTTACCGGAGACTTCTGAACTCTACACAAAAATATTTAGTCAGCATGAGGAAGATTCCTCCATCCCTCAATTTCTTATTCTGCAGCCACACACATTTCAGATATCCTTTGGAATCCAATGACTATGATTTAATGACTGGGTTTAATTCTATCTCAAGTACATCAGTCAATTTTTTAAAGCATAAATGAGGGGATGGGGTGGGGATGGTGCGGTATGTGGAACTTTTCAATATTGAGTTAAAGGCTTGGGCCTCTAAGGTCTTGAGACCCACCTGTAAATGTTCTTATAACATTTAGGACATAATGTTCTTCAAAGAAAGGACTAAGACAGAATAATGCTGATGAAAAGTTCAAAAAAGAAGTATAAGCTGCTTTTTGACTCTTCAAAAACACAGTTGAAGCATGCTCAGCCCATCAAATGATGTAATTTATTGAAGTTAGATCATGAAATTAATGTGTGGCATGAAAGATTCCTTAAATTCTTAGGCCATATATGCTTGTAAAAACTTTGAAATATTCTTGCGTTTTCTTTGTAAGCGCACTACAGAAATAGTAGACATGGTTCATTCAATCATTCTTAGAAAGCACTTACCTCGGGACTGAGAGACAGGCAGAGTTTGGTGAGGTGGGGATTTAAGGAGGGAGCCCTCTTAGATCTTGTTAGATTGTTAGTTTTTTAGGACATTTTGTGAGCAAGTTGTTAAACTGTTGGCAGCTTGAAATCTCCCATGGCGGGAGAACTGGGGCCATGGATATTGGCAACTGATATAAGCCAAGGATTTCCCCAATTCCCAGCCAGGAGAGCTGATTTCCCCAGCACTCGTTCTGGAGATCACAGTTCTAGTCCACCCCATAGATTTAAGCAAATCACTTAACCTCTTTAGGTTTCCATTTCTTCATTTTTTTTAAGTGTGAACTTAATTGCTAAGATCCCTTCTGGCTTTAAAATGCTATGATTACTGGGTGTGGTGGCTCATGCCTGTAATCCTAGCACTTTGGGAGGCCAAGGCAGGTGGATCACCTGAGGTCAAGAGTTTGAGACCAGCCTGGCCAACATGGTGAAACCTCGTCCTTACTAAAAATACAAAAATTAGCTGTGCGTGGTGGCAGATGCCTGTAATCCCAGCTACTTGGGAGGCTGAGGCAGGAGAATTGCTTGAACCCAGGAGGTGGAGGATGCAGTGAGCCGAGATTGTGCCACTGCACACCAGCCTGGGAAACAGAGCAAAAAAACTCCATCTCAAAAAATACCAAAACTAAAATGAAATAAAATGCTATGATTTTAATTATCTCTTGGAAAGACATGGTCTTTTATTAAGATCCATTTGTGACTATGACCCAAGGTACAGAAAACTTAAAATGACCCAAAATGGAGTGATTTCTTGTCCTTATAGATGTGAGCAATAGTCTTTGAATTCCACTAATTAAAGTGATTTATCTCTCACTGAATCCTTACTTTGGTGTAACTAAAAACTTACCTGGCTTTTTCCTCCTGCCTCTTAGCCATCATCTTCTAACCCAAATCTCACTTCGGGAAGAGAAAACAAGCAATCCTAGCTCTGCTGCTCATACTGGCTGTAGCACAGCTAGGATTTCTCCGCTTTCTCCTCTCCTTGGTCTGAGCAGCCTGTTGCTTTGAATTTGGAGGGGATTCCCTAGAGTCTGGGGGAGTGGGAAGGGGCAGAGACGGTACCACGTGTCCTCCAGTAATTTAATTAGCAGCAGGGAAGCCGTCTTGAATGAGTTGTTAGCAGCTGTGGCCTAGCTGAGGTCCATTTGCCTGCAAGCAGTCAAGAGCCATGTGGGAAATCCTCACTTCCAATGCATCCTTTCTTATGCTGCTTTGTGGTTCGAGAGGGCTCCACCACACAACGTTTCAGAACATTTGTCTCCTCTTGCCTTCCAGATCTGTAACATGATGAATGCCCCTGCGGATGAATACTTCACATTTCAGGTAACTGCACTCTGGGGCCGGCCTCACCTCTCGGGGCTGGGGTAGGAGGGCGGATGCTCTGGCCTCTCCTCCACCCCCAGAGTCCGCCTGATGCTCAGGTGTGGCCACAGGCACACACGGGTCCATCTCCCACTCACCCTGGCTGGGCCAGCAAGTAGCAGATTCTTCAGTGAAGGAATAAAGGAAAGATAAGACAGAAGGCCAGGGAGGGGACCTGCCACTCCTCCATTTGCTCACACTCCTGGTCATTTAGGGCAGTGGTCCCCAACTTTTCTGGCACCAGGGACCGGTTTCGTGGAAGACCATTTTTCCACAGAATGGGGGTGGGGTGGGAGATGGTTTTGGGATGAAACTTCCACCTCAGATCATCAGGCATTAGTTAGATTCTCATAAGGATGGCACACCCCAGATCCCTCACATGCGCAGTTCACAATAGCGTTCACACTCCTATGAGAACCTAATGCTGCTGCTGATCTGACAGGAGGCTGAGCTCAGACGGTTATGCGAGCAATGGGGAGTGACTGTAAATACAGATGAAGTTTCATCCGAGTGCCCACTGCTCTCCTCCTGCTGTACAACCTGGTTCCTAACAGGTCATGGGCCAGTACTGGTTTGCAGCCCAGGGGTTGGGGACCCCTGATCTAAGGGCAGCAACGGTGCCTGGCACAGTATTCATGCTCAGTAAACGTTCTCTGCATGCATGATTGGCTGGCTACATCCTACATCCTGAATCCAGCTCTCCTGGTGGTTTTCTCAGCAGCCCTTCCCTGCGGCTTATTGCAACTGTTCTCAGGAAAATCAACAATTCTGATTGAGTCCTTAGAGCTTCTCCTGCTGTTAGAGTCGGTTGTATCCTTCCTTCTCCACTGTGCAGAGACCCACTGCCTGGGGAATCTGCCTCCACTCACCACCAGATGCTCTCGGTAATCAGCCTCTGTATGTGCTACTCTAGCTGACCCACTTCTCCCAGTCAGGGCTTCCTGCTGGAACCCGTCTACAGACCTGAGCTGATCCCTCCCCGCCGCGAGTTCATCCAGCCCACCAGAGAGGCCAGCCTGTCATCTTCACCACCCCCTCCCCACCTGTCACCCCCCACCTGTCATCTCTGCCACTCCCCTCTCTACCTGCCCATTCCTCCTCACCTGTCATCTCTGCCACCCACTCCCCACCTGTCACCTCCTCCCAACCTGACTGTTAGAGATAAACTGGCATTTGGCTCCGCAGCCTCTTCTTTTCTGCCTCTGGGCACTTGTTATTCTCTGTCCTGCGTTTAAAAAAACATCCCCGTAGAGCTCTGATCTGAGTCAGAAATAGAGACTGCCCTCCCCGGTGGGTACCGTTGGGGTCTTTCTGTCTCTCTCACACACACAGCCCCATCTCTGCCTCTTAAGAAAAGCCAGCCTTCCCCAGGCTCTGGCGTGCCTCCTTAGCTGCAGAACCACACCACGCCTTGGGGAAAGCTGTATACACTTGCTTCGTTATGTGTATCTGCCTGCTCCTCCCTTTGCTGATTGACATGGAAAACATGTAAACACCATATGGCTGCTCTAGCTCCTTCCTCCTTGCAATTGAAGCTTATTTATGACCATGCTGTGCCCAGGCCTGACCCCTATATTTATGGCAGGTGGATGTCAGGATAGGATGCATGCCAGCAAAAGGGGGACAATGAGTTTCTAGAGTCTGAACTGTAAGCAGTCATTGTCTAGACAGGGAGTGGGGATGGAGCTGGCCCAGGAGAACGCAGGTTGCTCTGAAATGTGAGGCCCTTTGCTTTCTCTCATGCTCCACTGCAGCTACTGCTCTGATGTGCTCTGATGGCCTGGGCAGAGAGGAGGCCTGGGGCCTTGGGGAGTCCCCAGTGTGGGATAAACCTCCAGGCCACAGGGATTTCCCAGTTCTCTGGGAAACATCAGCGTGGTGCCCATGAAAATGGGCTTCTCAGATCTCCACCTATGGGAAGTGTAGCTGTGCAGTGGCTGCTGGACTGAAATCCATGGTCACATCTGCGCCGAGGCCACAGGCTCCACGGGCCACTCCCAACTGGTAACTGAGTGTGGCAGGGACAGTAAAGCAGGCCTGTTCCTGGAAGACAGCCAGATCCCCTGACAGGCAGCTTTGGCCCTAGGAATGCCTAACAGTTCTGCAAACAGTTTCAGAACAGCATGGTAGTCTAAGGGGCTCCCCTCAACCTTCCATCCTTCCGTTTCTCCTTCGGACAGGGTCGGGACTGCATCTCTATCTGACGTCTCTCTCAGGATCCCCAGCCTCCCTCCCCACTTCGCCTCAATGGCGTCACCTGTGCATCATTCTGCAGAGCGGACTTGGGTGGCCACCCTCCCCAAACCACCACCCGGCTTTTGTGTTCCATCTTCTGATTCTCTCTCTCCCTGCTCAGGCCCCACCGTGATTCTTATGATTCCTTTTTGCACCTGAGAAGTTTGATGGAAAAGCCAATGATATAAAAAGAACTGCCATCAGAGCAAACCTGCAAAGGCAGTGGTTCTCGGACTATGTTCCTTGGGGGCATAATGGATTCATTTCCTATTGCTGCTGTCACAAATTGCCACTGAGTGGTTTAAAACCACATGAAATGTATTAGCTCACAGTTCTGGAGGTCAGAATTCCAAAATGAGTCTTCTTGGGCTAAAATCACGGTGCTGATGGGACTCTGTTGCTTTCTGGAGGCTCTGGGGAGAATTCATCTCCTTGCGTTTTCCGGCTTCTCAGGGCCGCCCACCTTCCTTGCCTAGTGACCCTTCCCCTGGCAGAGCCAGCAGCACCATCACTCTGACCTTGCTTCTGTCATCATAGCTCCTTCTCCCATTCTGATTCCAACCTCTTTTCTACTTTTAAGGATCATTGTAATTATATTGGGTCCACCTGGAATATACAGGCTAATTTCCCCATCTTAAGGCCAGCTAATTAGCAACCGTCCTTCTATCTGCAACCTTAGTTCCCCTGTGTTGTGTAAGATAATATATTCACAGGTTCCAGAGATTAGGATATACACATGTTTTGGGGGCCATTGTTCTGCCTGCCATAGTGTTCCTTGAAGTGGACTAAGGGGTCTTCCTTTAACACCAGTTAAAGTGATCACAATTCACAGGAGGAAAAGTGCATAGAATTTCCTCAGTTTTTTGTCTTACTAATTCTTCTAAAACCTTAGGTTCCTTCTGTCACTTGTCTGTCAACAAGCTCTAGCGAATGGCAAAACACAAGAATATGAACTAGTAGCAAATGAATATTTCCTGAAACACTGAGAAGCAGTCAGCAAAGCTTATTTTGGAAGCTTTAACAAATACACATGAAGTTCTTTCGCACGCATGTGATATATTTTCTATTATTGATTTTGTCATTGGTCTGTATGATGGCATAAGTACATAAATATTTCTCAGTGTTTTCCAAAGATGCAGGCTTTGCAAGCACTATGCACTGCATCTTCTTCTAAAGCTTTGACCATCAGGACACAGACATTGAGATTTGGTTCTTCTGCTTTTCACTCCACATATAATGACTACATAGAGTAGTAACAAGTTACTTAGACTGAGCACTTATTACATGCTCAGTCTAAATGCTAAATTGTGGTTCAGGCTATAAGTGCAGTTGGAATTCCAAAACAGAAAAGTTCTTTATGACTTAGAAAAATTAGAAAAGGCTTCATGGGAGAGTCAAGACTTAACAGGGGCCTGTAAGGATGACTGAGCCACGGGAAGTCTTCAAGCACAAACAATGTGGTGTGTTGAGTGCTTGTCTACCTTTGCCTTAGCTACATACTGTGCAAATGCTACATCATGGTTCTCATACTTCAGAGGGCATCAGAATTACCTGGGAAGCTTATTGAAGATGCATGCCCAGGCCAGGCATGGTGACTCACGCCTGTAATCCCAGCACTTTGGGAGGCTGAGGCGGGTGGATCACTTGAGGTCAGACATTCAAGACCAGCCTGGCCAACATGGTAAAACCTAATCTTTACTAAAAATACAAAAATTATCCAGGCATGGCAGTGCCTGTAATCCCAGCTATTCGTGAGGCTGAGGCAGGAGAATCACTTGAACCTGGGAGGCAGAGGTTGCAGTGAGCCAAGATCGTGCCATTGTACTCCAGCCTAGGCGACATAGTGAGACCCTGTCTCAAAAAAAAAAAAAAAAAGAAAGAAAAGAAAATGAAACAAGTTAAAACAAATCTGTTGCGCATGGTCCTTGGACTACACTTTGAGAAACACTCCTAAACTTTTGTGCCTGTATCCCTCCACCCTAAGCATCTTGAGGGTAAGACCTGTGATTTATTCTTTGTGCATTCAGCAACTGCCCCAATTGCTGGCATACCATAGAGGCTTGACAAATGTTTACTCAACTCAACACACCACAGAATGAAAGACTATCTTCATGGATCGGTCAGAAAAATAAAAGCTACACTAGCATTTCAACAGGAGAATTTTATATAAGGAATTAGCTAAACAAGTGTTGGAGGACAGAAAAAGTGTAAACGGAAAAGTGAGGTAACATAGTGGTAAGAAGCACTTCCCATCCCTCAGGCTTGGGAAAGAAAGGGAAAAGTTTAGAATTGTCAGAAAACAGACACTTGGTTCTAGTTCACTCTATCGGATGTGCTAGAGTACATATAATGGCCCTAGCAATGTTCTGACACAAAGTAGGAATTGCACATCTACCACCGAAAGATTATTCTTCCTTTTTTTTTTGAGACAGAATTTCATTCTGCTGCCCAGGTTGGAGTGCAGTGGCATGATATCGGCTCACTGCAGCCTCTGCCTCCTGGGTTCAAGCGATTTTCCTGCCTCAGCCTCCCGTGTAGCTGGGACTACAGGTGCTCGCCATCATGCCTGGCTAATTTTTGTATTTTTAGTAGAGATGGGGTTTCACCATGTTGACCAGGCTTGGCTCCAGCTCCTGACCTCAGGTGATCCACCTGCCTTGGCCTCCCAAAGTGCTGAGATTACAGGCTCCAGCCACTGTGCCCAGCCTCTTTCTTTAAATTAAAAATAAACTAAGTGACAAGTGGTTGGGTGGTAGCTAGAAAGGAGGAGTACAGGAGAGTCTTGTAGTGATGGAATAGTGTTGTATCTTGATTCTAACGGTGGTTGAAAATCTACACAAGGGATAAATTTGCATAAAACTATATGTATACACACACATATACATGTACAAGTAAATGCATACAAATCTGGCAAAATCCAAAGCAGCTCTGGATTGTACAATGTCTGTTTTCTGGTTTTGGTATTGTATTATAGTTACACAAGACAGTAGAAAATGTACTATAGTTGTCTAACCATCGTTACCATTGTGTGAAACTGGGTGAAGTATACCTGAAATCTCTCTGTACATTTCTTTTGTAATATCCTGTGAATCTACAATTATTTCAAAATAAAAGGCAAAAAAAAATAACTTGAGGTCCCTTCTCATTTGTAGAAAGGACCTGTAGATGAAACTGGTTGGGTCATTAAGAATGTTTTGTCACTGCCTATTGTCAACAAGAAAGAAGATATTGTGGGAGTGGCTACATTTTACAACAGGAAGGATGGAAAACCTTTCGATGAGCATGATGAATACATTACTGAGGTAAGTGCAATCATAAGATAATGGAAGTCAATGCAATTCACAAAATACGAGAGGACGCATCATTATTTGTTATTCTGGAATGATATTTTGAAGGGCCATTAAGACATGAGTCACACATAGCTGTAAACATTATGTTGTTATTTTGTCATTTCTATTTCCTGACTTCTATAAACTGCAACATTTTCTACCAAAGTACAAAATTTTAGCTTAACTAAAATTTGTTATAATACTCGGAAAACGGGAAAGACGATTTTCCTCTTCTTTCTCCCACTCCTCCTTCCTATTGCCTCTCATTCTTATTCTTACTCCCAGCACCCTGCCTAATTTTTAGGTCCTGCTTGATTATACTGCTGTTGGTAACCCCTCTCTCTTCTAATGAAGTATTCATGGTACGTGGTACACTTTAAAAAGCAATAACTCAGCCAGTTTTATTGTCTGAAGCTGATTATTAGTATGTTTTTCTTAAATTAAAAGCAGGAACAGGGTGGTTGATGATGGAAGGGAGATTGATAGAAAAGCATGCAGATTGTTGCCTCCAAACCAATTTTGCTTTAACTGAAGAGAATTGGAATCACCTTTTATCTGTTTCAGACTCTCACACAATTTCTTGGATGGTCTCTTTTAAATACTGACACCTATGATAAGATGAATAAGCTAGAAAACAGAAAGGACATTGCTCAGGAAATGCTCATGAACCAAACCAAAGCCACTCCTGAAGAAATTAAGTCCATTTTGGTAAGTGAGAAATTCAGTCCTGTGGACATAAGATGTTACCTAACCACATATTCTAGAAGTCATCTAATTACCCATGGGTCTGACAAATGCGAATGGTTTACTCCTGGGCTGAGAGAGAGAGAGAGACAGTGAAGGAGGGGTTGGAAGAAATCATGGATGGCCCACTGTACAGAGACCCTTACTGGAAGTACAGCTGCTTGGCTGGAATAGCACTTTGTTCAAAATAGCCCTGGGGCTATGGGAGCTATAGCAAGAAAAAATACATATTTTAGGAAAGGAAATGTATCAGTCAGCTATTGTCATATAATGCTGCATAACAACAACCCTAACACCTCAGTGGCATGCATGAATCTCTATCTCTCACTCACATTTGTGGGTTGACCAGGCTTTGATTGACAGTGGCTGGACTTGGCTCCAAGCTGTGAATTTGGTTTGTTCTATGTATCTCTCATCCTTTTCGGACCAGGAGCTACCTGATAGATGTCCTTCTCACAGAGACGACAGAAGTGCAAGAGAGCAAGTCCAATTGTGCAGGCATACTTCAAGTTTTCGCTCACATCACATTCACCAAAATGCTCACTGGCCAAAGAAAGTAACATTACGAAGACCAACCTTATAGATGATGGGGAAGCAAGGGAATATTTGCTAACCATGTTCTAATCACCACAAAATGAAGGAAAAAATATCATGTGCCCACCATCTCTCTTTCTTTTATTTCCCTGGCTCTGTGTGTGTGTGTGTGTGTGTGTGTGTGTGCGCGCGCGCGTGTGTGTGTAGTTTTGCTGGAGTGGGTTGTTTTTGGTGAGCGTGTTGGTTTCTGGTTTTGCAGACTGGTTTGAGTGTAACTCAGTTTGAGAGTTTGAGATGTTAAAGATGAGAAGATCTGGGGGGAATAAAGGGAACTGTGATAAGCTAATGGAAAAATAAATGTAAACCACTCATTTACTCTTTCCTACGTGCAAACAACCCACACCTCTTAAAAAAACCCAGCTACTGTAACCATTTTGAGGGAATTTTAAAAATCGAATATATTAGATTATTTCTTGAAAAAAAATCTTCATAATCAGGTGCTATAGGTCTTTGTATCCATGACAAAGAATGCATCTTTGCCATGGAAATCATTGTAGTATATTTTATTTATTTACTTATTTTTAGAGATGGGGTCTCACTCTCTCACCCAGGCTGGAGTGCAGTGGTGCCATCACAGCTCACTGCATCCTGCAACTCCTGGGCTCCAGGGATCTGCCCAGCCTCTTCCTCCCGCATATTTTAAAGATATCTTAACTAAGATTATAATAGTAGAGGAATCAGATGGAAATCTTCTCCTTTAGGAATTTCACACCTCAATTGCTTTTATATTTTAGAAATTTCAAGAGAAGTTAAATGTTGATGTAATTGACGACTGTGAAGAAAAACAACTTGTTGCAATTTTGGTAAGTGTTTTCTTTCTAACCTCAATGCCTGTTAAATAGATAATATAGAAATCAATAATATATTAGGGCATGCTTTCTTGTTTTTCAAGTAAATATTGAGTTTTCTCTTTCCTGGTATTTCTCAAGGCTAAAAAGAAAGAATTCTTCTTAAGATTGATCTTTTGATTCCCTGCTTTTCTTCATCTTTGTCGCCTCTGGTCCAATTCCCACAGATAATTTACAATTGCAGCTAGGCTAGACTACTGCTTAGGGGACTTCAGGCACAGAATGTAGGGATATCAAGGCACAGTTTATTTTAATAGCTTTGGATGACACCATGGCCACCCCAGAGGACATGACAGAGTTAGCGTGGAGCATGGATCCTTCTAGGCACTGGCACCCCCTGCCATTTCTAGCTTCTCTTCTGGAATCTGAAGGCTCCATTCTTTCCTGTTGTTGCCAGTAGGCCATCCCTATTATTTCTGGTTGAAATTAACTTTCCCACTTCACTAATTCTGTATTTTGTTGTGTCCAATCAACTGTTAAACTCGCTCAATAAATTCTTAATTTCAGAGATTTTTTTTCAGTTCTAGAAGGTACATTTAATTCTTTTGTTAAGGTTCTAACTCTGTTAAAACTTTTCATCATTTGATCTATTTTGACTATTTTTCCCTGTGTTTTAAAAAACATATTGGTGTGTATTATTTTAAGGTACTCATCTTAATACCAGAAACACCTATAGATCTGATTTTACTGTTCATTTTTACACCTGGGTTCCAGTCATTTGATCCTATTTTAAAGCATGTCTCATGCTTTTAAAATAAAAAATCAGATATTATAGATAAAAACTTGTAGGGGCTCTGAGTGATATTATCCTTCTGCAAAGAGGGTTAGAGTTTCTTCCGGCAGATGAGAGAGTTGTTTTAGATTTCATCTGGGATGATCTTTTTTGGTTTTATTCCTCCTATTAGGGTGGAGCTCTTGTTTCTAGAATGTGGCTCTTCTGGAATCACATGAAATCCTGGGATACTTACCAAGACCCCCAGACCTTGAATTTCAGAGGGTTGAATTCCATCTGATTGAAATGGAAATATCACACTTAATTTCCTTACTAACTGCTATAACCTGTTTTCCACTATCTCTTTCCAATCTGTGATGCGAGTGTTCTTTCTAAACTAAGACACATCGACTATCTCACCTTCTCCCTTTCCATCTTTTATGGGCTCTGTCCTCCCACCCGGGGCCTTTGCTCTGCTACCTTAGGACTGTTGGCCTTTGACCCCTTTTCGGGGCTTACTTCCCACCCCTATGTTTTCATGTCATCTGAGGTTTCCTTTTCTCCCATTTCGCTTGGCTCTCCCTTTGAGCACCATCCTCTCAGCCTGGCCCAGAAAATCACCCTCTCTTCTCCCCATCTGCCCTCAACAATAGACATCTTCTTGGAAAACAAAACTTTCACTGACATCCGTGTCACTAGAAATTCTCTAATTTCTTATTTAAAGGAAGAAGGATCTCATGTTGTAGAAGCAATAAAGTGGACAAAGAACCAGTAGACTTCCTAAAAAAAAAAAAAAAAAAAAAAAAAAATCTGTTTTGAATGTAAAATCTACTCAGGGCAAATCCCGTATCATTGCTGCATAAAATTGAGGAATGTAACAAGTATTTCAGAGGAGTTCTCCAAAATCATCCTGGCATCATTTCTCAGCTACATAATTATTTTTCCTTCTTCATGTACGTGAGTCTTTCTCCAGGCCTGCACTTTAATGTCACCTCCAGGGAAGGCTCAGCCAATTTTCTGGGTATAGCAACAGTTCTGTGCAAGAGTGTGAGGGGCCAGCCCAGGCTCAGGGGTTGGGGGGACTGGAAACCATAATTTTGCTTTAAATAGCTATATACCATTTGGTGTTGAAATCTGTGTAAATAGAGCATGGCTGTCCCCTGAAAAACATTAAACTTAACTAAGGGGAGTGTCCTGCCTTTCCCTATGTTTGTGTCCTCCTCAGTGCGCTAGTAAGGACATAGTACACATTCAAATAAATACCCATTGAACTGAATTGCTCCTGCAGGTCTGTCTGGTAGACCTACATAGTCATTGCTAACTTCTGCCTCTTGGCACTTTCTCACCCACATGGAATCTCTCCGTTTCCTTCTGCCAGCTCAGCTGCATACATGTCCCTCCAGCATCTCTCCTCATTTAATTTCCCCACCTGTCCAAGGACATTCAGTTTCTCCCTCAGCATGGAGCACTGGCCATACTCTGATTATTCTAAGTGCTTACTTTTCACTCATCTATATTTTATAGTCACTTTAATAAGTTAAGTTCCTTAAGGGCAAGATCTATATTTTTAATTCTCAAGTCGCAGCAATGCCATGTGTCTACTTCACTGTTTTTTCACATAATCCGGAATCCTAACCAGATATGAGTTAAATGAAATGTCTGCAAGTATATCTTTGTACTGCAGGGCAATCATTGGTTTATCCATCCACTCATTTAACAGGCATTTCCCAAGCACCTTCATGGGACAGGCCCTGCGGATTTGGGATATGACAGCGAATAAGCAGATGATCCCCACCCTCAGGGAGCTCATATTCTAGTGAAAAACTGTCACTGAGCACATAAAGAAAATTCAAAAGAATTGAATTAAGCAATTGTTTACTGTTTACTGTGTATTTCCTGAACAGAAAAAAAGTTGAGCATTGAAAGGCTTTTTTGTAACTAAACATTTTATTTTGCATCACAGAAAGAAAACAGCTACTGGAGTTGGATTTGGAATGGGTATCCCATCACTTAGAAAGTCTTTAATATAGCCAAGTCTCAGTTTCATCACCTGTAAAATGGAGATAATTGTGTAGGACTGCCGTGAGGATAATCTGCAAACTGCATCATCCAGTGCCCGGCACATGGTGGCTCAGTGAATCACATATTGTGTTCTTTTATTGTAATTTTGGTTTAACCCATTGTTGGCTATGGGAGTGGAAAGGGAAAACAGATGAGTGTAATCTGAAACAATCCATCCTTATCTCAACAGAAAGAGGACTTGCCAGACCCACGCTCTGCAGAACTGTACGAATTCCGCTTCAGTGACTTCCCCATTACAGAGCACGGATTAATTCAATGTGGAATACGACTGTTTTTTGAAATAAATGTGGTGGAGAAATTCAAAGTACCCGTAGAGGTCAGATGGTATTTAATTTAAAATACTGTGTGATTCTGTGGCTCTGCTTCACCGATGTTTTCTGTGGTTCAAAAAATGGACTCAGTTTGAATTTTAAATTATTATTAACTTTCTAAATACATCAGCTTAACCCCTGTCAACAAGACCAACACATCTTTTTAGATAAGATTGCCACAGACCTTCTAACCTTTAGAATTCTATTCCAAAGTCTGAATGGTGTCGTCTTCTTTTAGGTTCTTACCAGATGGATGTACACTGTGAGGAAAGGGTACCGAGCTGTCACTTACCACAATTGGCGGCATGGGTTCAACGTGGGACAGACCATGTTTACTTTGCTGATGGTAGGTGCAGAGGGTTGTAAATCCTTGTAAACTTGCAGATTTCCCATTTGAGCATGGTGAGAAATAGGTATGGTTCATCATTTTAGATCAGTAATTTAAAAATTCAGGGCACAAACCCCTCTCTGCTATAGATGAGTTCCAGGGAACATGGGTATCCTTGAGCACCGGTGGGATGATCACTCAGACATTCACATACTAACCTTCTTAAAGGAAAGTTCAGTCATTACCCACAATGCTACAATACTCACAACAAATAAAGTGAACTTGCTCCAAAAACTAGTGGGCCTATTCTCTACTGCAGGCAGGCCTTGCTGCACTTGGTATAGAGGTATGTTAATTCAAATACATTACAGATATATGTATTTATGTTATTTTTTTTAGACAGGAAGATTAAAGAAATACTATACGGATCTTGAAGCCTTTGCCATGCTCGCTGCTGCTTTCTGCCATGATATTGACCACAGAGGCACTAACAATTTGTACCAGATGAAGTAAGTGAACACATGTACAATGTTGACCTATATTGGTGGATATTGGAACGTACTTAGAGTGAGAAAAATGCTTCTCCCTATTCCTTGGCCCAGTCAATCCCTCTTTGCCATGTTTGGAAATCCCAGGGCTGGGTTCTATTCCCTCCCAAGCTTCTGCCTTCACGATAACATTGCTCTTTCTCCCTAGGTGCTTGTATCTCCCTTTCCTTTCTGTTTTCATTTCCAGATGTGCCTCTGCCTTCTTCCTATAGGCCTTCAGGCTTTCTTCTCTCAACTTTGTTTAATCAGAGTATTGAATTCCTATATTAAAGTGCATGAATCTGGCTGGGCATGGTGGCTTGCGCCTGTAATCCCGGCACTTTGGGAGAGTGAGGCGGGCGGATCACCTGAGGTCAGTTCAAGACCAGTCTGACCAACATGGCGAAACCCTGTCTCTACTAAAAGTACAACAATTAGCCAGGTGTGGCACGCACATTATAGGCATGTGCCTATAATCCCAGCTGCTTGGAAGGCTGAGGTAGGAGAAATGCTTGAACTCAGGAGGCGGAGGTTGTAGTAAGCCAAGATTACACCACTGCACTCCAGCTGGAGCGACAAAGCGAGACTCTGTCTTGAAAAAAATAAAAAATAAAAAACAAATACATAAGGTACATGAATGTTAGGCTTACACTTGTACACTCCGATGGAGTACTCCCCAGCTCAGGCTAGAGGACACTACCCCTGGGCTCACTACCCTTCACTTTCCTGGTCTTTTTGCTTCTACCAAACTCTCCTTCAGCTGGTCTTCTATCTTAACATCGATGCCATCTTTCTCTCTTGCCCCAAGAAAGGAAGTAAAATAAGAAGGGTACAGGCTCTTACCCTTTTGAAATAAATGTGGTGGAGAAATTCAAAGTACCCGTAGAGGTCAGATGGTATTTAATCTGGGCTCAGGCAGATTTGGATTCACTGGGTCACAAGTTATTTAAGCTTTCTAAGCCGCGATTTCCTCATCTGGAAAGTAAGAATTATAATAATGGTACCCAGAACATAAGGTTGTTGTAAAGATTAAATGCGATCATGGATATAAAGCCCTCAATTCAAGGTAGGATCTTGGCAGTTAATAAATATTAGGTATGATTGCCAGGCATGGTGGCTCATGCCTATAATCCTAGCACTTTGGGAGGTTGAGGTGGGCAGATCACGAGGTCAGGAGTTGGAGACCAGCCTGGCCAACATGGTGAAACCCCATCTTTACTAAAAATACAAAAATTAGCCGGACAATGTGGTGTGTGCCTGTAATCTCACCTACTTGAGAGGCTGAGGCAGGAGAATTGTTTGAACCCAGGAGGCAGAGGTTGAAGTGAGCTGAGGTCACGCCACTGCACTCCTGCACTCCAGCCTGGGCGACAGAGCAAGACTCCGTCTCAGAAAACAAACAAACAAGCACTAGGCATTATGATTACTATTATTGTTATGATGTCATTGGCACTCTTCATTCACCAGCATTGCTCGTGGCCAGCCCAGCTTCTTGATAATGGGTTTTAAGATGGTCTATCTGCCTTAGCCACACTTCATTCTCATTTCTGACACATGACCTACCCCTCTCCAGAAGCAGTGAAGTGTTGTAGACAGAACAGTCTTTGGAGTCTGGGGTTTGTGAGGACCAACTATTTCCTGATTGGGGGATATTGGACAAGTCATTTAATCTATTTGAGATTCAGTTTCTTAGCTGTGAGATGGATAAAGTATTGACCTCTCAAAGATTGTTATGAGAATCAAATGAAATTACATATGTGAAACCCACTTGAGAAAGTGCCTACCAGGCAGGTCTCACATATATAATTTCATTGAGTGAAAAGCACTTTGTAAGCAGTGACTCCTCATCTTCAGCAATTCTGCCTACTATTAGACTCTGTCTTGAAAAGACGATCTCCATTCAGACTTCAGGCAAGAGATATCTTCATCTCAAAGGTTCCAGCCTATACTGGCCACTCACTCCTCCTGAATCCAAGTCCCCTGACAGTCACTGAAGTTCTGGTCCTCCTTCTTGATCAGTAGTATACTAGCCAATTCAGTTCCAGAGGAACAAATTGAGCATCTATTGTGTGCTGGAGACCAAGCTAAGGACTTAATACCTACTGCCTCATTTAACCTTCACAGCACAGTGAAGGGAGGTACCATATAGGAGGTACTATTATCCCCCACTTTAACTGATGAGCTCAAAAGATGAAGTCAAACCTTCCCTAGGTTACAGGAAGTAGCAGGATTGAAGTTGGCATCTTGCCTCCTGGTTTGCAGGAAAGATGCATGCAGCCACACCCTGCCTTCTGCATTGGTCTGGTTTTCTTTCATCATTCCTCCTCTGTGAACGCAACTGTAGGAGCATGTGGTGACAGAAGGGCTTCCTGACTGAAGACTGTCAGTGTGTGTGTGAATGTCTGTGTGTGTATATAAATAATAAATATTTTTTTGAGACAGGGTCTCTTACCCTGTCACTCAGGGACTGCAGTGGCACGATCACGGCTCACTGCAGCCTTGACCTCTGGAGCCCAAGCAATCCTCCCACTTTAGCCTCCCAAGTAGCTGGGACTACAGGTACATGCTACCATGCCTGGCTAACTTTTAAATTGTTTTTGTAGAGACAAGGCCTCCCTATGTTGCCCAGGCTGGTGTTGAACTCCTGGGCTCAAGCAATCCTCCTGCCTCAGCCTCCCAAAGTGCTGGGATTACAGGCCTGAGCTACTGTACGTGGCCAACTAAACCTTTTTTTTTCACTAACTCATTTGTAAGTTGGCTGCAGATACTAGATTTCATTCCTAAATATTGCAGCATATATTTATTAAGAATTAGGACATTCACCTACATAAACACAATACAATGATCACCCTCAGTATTGGGACAATAATATTATCTAATATAAAATGTTTATTCAAAAATTTCCAATTACCACAATAATGTCCTTTATAGCTATTTTTTCCTTCTAATTCAGTATCTAATCAAGAAGCACACTTTGCATTTTGTTGTAAAATATCTTTAATCTCCTTTAATCTGGAGTAGTTGCTCAACCTTTTTGTGTGTTTCAGGATGTTGACGTTTTGGAAGAGTCTAAGCCAACTATTTTGCAGAGTATCTTTCAATTTGGATTTAACCACTTGTTTCCTGATTAATAAATTCAGACTAAACATTTTTTGGCAGGAATACTACATAGATGATGTTGTGTCCTTCTCAGTGCATTGTGTCACGAAGCCCATGATATCAATTTTATTTATGGATGATGTCCAGAAGATCTCTTTATGTAAAGGAACATTTTCTCCTTTGCAATTAATAAGTAATATGCAAAATGTTATTTTGAGATCAGATGAATATCTAACTTCCCAATAACATTTTAAAACTAATGTTTCTAAACCTAAAGGAATTAAAGATACCACTCCTTTCTAACTAGAATTGAGCTTTATTCATTTTTTAAAATATAGATTTTAAATTGCTACGTAATAGAGTACATACTTTTGGGGTACATGATACTTTGATACATTCATATGATGTGCGATAGTCAAATCAGGGTAATTGAGATATCCATCACCTTGAACATTTATGATTTCTTTATGCTGGGAATATTCAAATTATTCTTTACTAGCTATTTTGAAATATACAATAGGTTGTTGTTTGCTATAGTTACTCTATTAATTTATTGAACATTAGGTCTTATTTCTTCTACCTACCTGTATATTTGTAACCATTAGTCAACCAGCCTTCATCCTTCCCACCTCCCTACCTTTCCTGGCCTCTGATAACCACCAAACTACTCTCTATCTTCAAATAAAGAAAATGTGGTGTGTGTGTGTATATATATATATATAATGGAATATTATTCAGCCATCAAAAAAAATGAAATCTTGTCATTTGCAGCAATATGGATGGAACTGGAGATTATTTTGTTAAGTGAAATAAGCCAGGCACAGAGAGTCAAATATCACGTTCTCACTCATATATGGAGGCTTCAAAAGTGGATCGCGTAAGATAGAGAGCAGCTTGGTGGTTATAGAAACTGGGATTTACTCATTTTTTAAACAAATCTCCAATGCCAACACAGAGCAGTTGTTTAAATATGTGTTAAAATTATGATCAATTGTAATATTTATTAGATATGGCCTAATTATTCCCCAACTAAAGTATTTGCTTTCCCCGACCTGCCAGTAACCTGGCAATGACCTCTCCCAGACTAAAGTTGTGTTCTCCATGAAATAAATAAAACTTCTCTACTAAGGCTGCCAGTCATGTTTTTGATTTCTTCTTTAAAATTTATTCTATATTTTCATGACAGTCTTCACATAATCTCTAGACCTTTGATGTCAGCCTCTTTTACCCTGAAGGCACTGAAGAAAAACAGGGTACAAAAGACTGGGACCCCTACTTATATAAAACTGTGATCTAATTGTTAATAAATGGGAACTCTAAGCTTACATTTATGTCACTGTCTTGGGGGAGGAGAGAAATGTTACCTTATAGTGCTTTTCATCTTGGTTCTATGCAGATAATCTATGGGCTTCCACATGTTTGCTATACGTTTTATAAGTCATAGTCCACCGCCATAAGCCCCAGGGAACTTAAAGAATTTAGATACACGGAGCTGAACTCCTTAATTTAAACAATTCAATCATTTATGCATTCAACAAATTAGGTTTTTTTTTCCCAAAAGAGCATATTCTCATCTTCTAAATCTAGAAAATCTTTTCCAATATGTTATTTTTGACCACTTAGATAATTGAGTGGGGAGGGAGAAGACAGACATTAAGAAAAATCCTGAAACAATAAAGCTTCTGTATTATAGGAACCTATGTGTAATTTTTAAACAGCTAGAATCATGGCATATTGTTTTCCTTCTAGATCCACGTCTCCATTAGCAAGACTTCATGGTTCTTCTATTTTGGAGAGGCACCACCTGGAGTACAGTAAGACTCTGTTGCAGGATGAGGTACGTAAACCTCTCTTTAGGATAGTTAAACACAAGTTCTGGATCAAAGCACTAATCCACAGAAAATGCCTGGAAAAAGGGTGGCCTTGAATTATAGCAGTTGATAGTGTATACCCTTATTGAAGTCAATTGATAGAAACTGCTATATTGAAACAGTTTTTGAACAACCAAGTTGGAAGTAGCTGAGACAGGTGAAGAGAGCCATGGAAAGTCACAGAATCTCTGTGGGTCTGTAGGGAAAGAAGAAAAAGCTTATGGTGGATGCAAAAGGGCTCTGTGCACCCCAAGTATATATAAATGTAAAGGGGAAAGGAGGTAACATGGTCACTGATTTTCTTATTCATTCATGGGGCATATGCTGTAGGGCAGGGTCTATGCCTTTAAGAAAGTCAAGCTTTCATAGTGGAGTGTATTCACACATTCTTGCATTGCCATAAAGAAATACCTGAGACTGGGTAATTATAAAGAAAAGAGGTTTAATTCGCTCACGGTTCTGCAGGCTGTACAGGAAGCATGGCAGCATTAACCTCTGGGCAGCCCTCAGGGAGCCTACAATCATGGTGGAAGCTGAAGGGGGAGTGAGCACTTCACATGGCCAGAGCAGAAGGAAGAGAGGTGGCGGGGAGGTACCACACACTTTTAAACAACCAGATCTCATGAGAACTCACTCAGTATTGTGACCGAGGAGGATGGGGCTAAACCATTCATAAGAAACACCGCTCCCAAGATCCAATCATCTCCCACCAGGACCCACTTCCAACATTGGGGATTACAACTGAACATGGGGTTTGGGTGGGGACACGGATCCAAACTATATCATGGAGGTAGGCATGACTTAGCCACCATCAGAGAGGCACTGAACCATGCTCTGAGAGTTCCAAAGGGAGAAACCACATTTGTGTGAAGACTGTGGCGGCAGAAAGGGGCAAAGAGGGTGGGATCAGAGATGGCTTTCTGCAGGAGCGGCTCTGAGCCCTTTGAATTCATTGCGAATTGCACATGTTCCGTACTACTAATCTTCCAGAGAGGGTAGTCATTCTTCTTCCCTTGATCAATTTTATTGAAGGGATATATGGGCATGTGGAAAGTTGTGGATGTTGTCTAATTACACTTTCTTAAGAACGTTCCAAACCAAAAATGATTAAGGTGAGTCATTAAATTGAGAGGAGCACTGTTTCGTCACAAGCAGTGAACTTGTTTAGAATCACACGCTCATTAGGATACATGAGCCCTCTGGAGAGTGGGCTTTTCTCAGTTTTAATAATAATCTTCTATTAAAAGCTCAGAGAGAATATACAGAAAGATATCCAAGTTTAGAGAGAATACTAAATTCTTCTAGCTAATGAAAATCCAAGATGGTCCTCATAAGCCAAGCAGGAAAATCTCATAAGGCAGAGCAACTGGGCAGACAAATGGAAAAACAAGAAAACTGCTTGCATTGTTTTAACAATCTGTGATTGACACAGCACCCCACACCATTGCCATCCCAAACCTGTTGTGGCATTTCTAATTCTGCAATGCTCTTGGCAAAGCGCTAACCTTGTATGAGTCCAGATGGTGATTCTCAGAAATGAGTACCTGGACCAACTCTTTCGGACTCATTAATTTAACAGGGCAGGGGCAGGCAGGCTATTAAGGCACAGATCCCAGGCCCCATTCTCCACTTACTGACCAGATTTTCTGGAATTTAGGCCTGGGAATCTGTATTGTGAACCAGAATGCTTTTAATTCTGATATGCAGACAGAATCTCTCCCTGCAGCAGAATTCACAGCATAGGTAACACCTGTTCTATGAGAATTAAAAGAAGAAGCGGAACTGAAAGTAACTCAGGAATATAAGAGTAAATTGTTATTACCTAATTTGTTAAAAGTCTTTGTGTTGCTGGTTGGGACAATCTTCGGTTTCTGAGTAAGAATTTTCTGTAAATCTCACTGTTTACATGATACCACAGTGAGGTAGTGTCAAATGACATGTATCACATAATCATACAGTTACCTACTAAAACAAAATACAGTTTTAAACCACCTGCCAAATATCTAAATGCTTAACACTGGAAGGCTCCTAGTATCTTAAATGTTTTTCCTTCTGGGATTTTGCAGTTTAGAGTAGAGTTACAGTTTTCCATCTGAAGTTTTTTAATGTTATTTACTTTGCAGTCTGAACTGGCTTTGATGGCTATATAAAGACTTATTATTCTTTCTAAAGAGGAATATTGCATCTCAGTAATCTACACCATCTTTTCAAGGACCCCTCTGTAATACCATTCAATCTGCTAATTGCAGACTTTTAAAGCCTTGTCAATAGAGTCGCTAGGCAATGCAGTCACATACAGCCTGTTTATGAGCAGTCAACTTGGACATACACACAAAAAGACTGTTACCTATCAGATACTCTTTTTACATTTTGGGGAGACAATGTAGTTCTTCTATTTTTTTCATTGTTTAAAGAAAATATACACACTAAAAATTTTAATTTTTTTAAATAAGGGAAATCCTTGGGATTTATTCAGTAATTTCAGCATTTGTGGGCATTACTCAGACATTTTGTTTTGCATATTATAAGGCTTTGAACTGCAATGTCCTTCTATCCCAGCAGAGGTGGATCCACTGCTTTGAGGAACAGAACTGCCTATACTCTAAACCAGACAGAAATCAATGGTTTAACCTGAATGAATGGGTGGAAACCTTGTTAGCCGAATTTGCATGAGTATAAATTTTAATACTAGAATATACTATAGAAATGACAAAATATATTGCTCAGCATAAATAACAAAATCCTGTTATTATTCAGAACATCTCTTTCCAAAGTGTATGATAATTTTATTTATGCTTTTTCATACCAACCCCATCAGCCTGCCCCATTTTACACAAAGAAATGTGAAGGAGAAATCAAATACCTTGTGTACTGCCACTAGCAAAGCAAGAACACATTGGCAATATTCTCTTGTGGGCGTCATAGGCACCACACTGAAGATTAGAACGGCCTGTACTTTCCCTGGCCTCAGCTAACTTGAGAGCCACAATCTGAATGAATTAAAGCCATTTCTACCTGTTTGGGGTGTGCTATGCAGAATTCATATTTCTATTTCCATTTTAATGGTCAGGGAAAATAAAATAGACTCTTTCCGTGAGCAAATGAAAGCAGCTGAGCAAGTCAGGGCCCGTGGCCAGGGACTGGGAAGTAGGTCTCCTTTCTCATCTAGTGCACCTGTCTCCACATAACATCTTCAACACAATGCTCAAAAACAAATGGAATCTTTCTTACTTACATATGTCTTCAATATTCATTAATAGTTGCAAAAGTTACACAGGCCCATTATAAAAATTCAAACAATAGGAAAAACATCAAAGTCAAATATTTTTTAAATTGCTTCAAATCCTACCATCCAGAAATCAATATTTCATTAACGTCTAATAAACCTCATTGCAGCCACCCTGTGAATATATACAGGAAGTATGGAGAGAAGGGACTTTTGAAAAATGTGATCCCACTACCCAAGCTATTTTTTAAAGTCAGAATTGGTTTTTAATAGACTTCATTGAAGTATATGTACAATAAATGGCATCTCTTATTTTATTTTTGAGACGGGGTCTCACCCTGTTGCCCAGGCTGGAGTGCAGTAGCATGATCTCAACTCACTGCAACCTCTGCCTCCTGGGTTTAACAGGTTCTCGCACCTCAGCCTCCCAAGTAGCTGGGATTACAGGCCTGCACCACCATTATCGGTTAATTTTTGTATTTTTAGTAGAGGCAAAGTTTTGCCATGTTGGCCAGGCTGCTCTCGAACCCCCTGACCCCAGGTGATCCATCCACCTTGGCCTCCCAAAGTGCTGGGATTACAGGCGTGAGCCACCACACCTAGCCTAAACTGCATCTCTAGAGTGCCCAATTCCATGAGTTTTGACTATTTTATATGAGTGGGAGACCAGCACCACAATCAAGATGCAGAACACTTCTATCACCCAAGTAATTGTTCGTATCGTGCCCCTTCACAGCACATCCCACTCTCCACTCCCAGCCCTAGGTGGCAACCATTGAAATGTTTTCAGTTGCTATGGATTAGTTTGCATTTTCTAGATTTTATATAAGTGCAATCATACAATTAGCACAATACTAGAATAATTATGCAATCAATCACACTCTTTTGTGTTAGTTTCTTTCATGCAGAATAATAATTTTTAGATTACTCATGTTGTGTATATCCATGATTCATTCTTTTTTTTAAGAGATGAGGTCTTGCGCTGTTGCCCAGATAGTGCTGTGGCACAGTCATAGCTCTCTGCAGCCTCAACCTCCTGGGCTCAAGCAATCCTCTTACCTCTGCCTCCCAAGTAGCTGGGACAACAGACATGAATCTCTATACCTGGCTAAATTTTTGTATTTTTTGTAGAAATGCATTCTTGCTATGTTGCCCAGGCTGGTCTTAAAGTCCTGGGCTGAAGCAGTCCTCTCTCCTTGGCCTTCCAAAGCACTAGGATTACAGCTGTGAGCCACTGTGCCCAGCCAATTCATTCTTTTTCATTACTAAGTAGAATCTCTTTATCTTAAATAAAAGGTATTGCATTTGACTTTATTTGAATTTAACAGAAGAAATGTTTTTGAAATGGAAGAAATTGCAGAACTTCACATAATGGTGTCTTTATCACAAGAAATGTCAGCTCTTAAAGAGCCCTCTAAAATGAGTAACAAATGACTATGAAAAATTACGAAAAGCTGTAGCTGAGCATTTAGATGTTTGACATTTTTAAGCTATATGTGTTAACTTTACAGTATCTACTAACTCCCTTCTATGAAATATGAAGGAATTGGTATACTTTTTCCCACATATCTGTTTCATGTGGTATTAATTTTTTTATTTACCATTATCGATATTTATAAAATTACATTTTGCTCTGTAATTTCCACTACTGTTTATTTTAACTCAACTTTTGAGTCCAGTACTTGACTCTACATTTTCATATAAATTTTATAATTGATTTGTCAATTTACCAACACACATACACAAACTTGTTGGTATTTTGGTTGGAATTGCACTGGCTCTATGGATTATTTTGTATTCTTGTCATCATTTTACACATAAGTTTTGCACTTATTCCCCTCTGAAAATTACTCATCCCTGAATGGAGCCAACTATCTGCTGAGTACCGTGGAGAAAGGGCAAGAATGAGCTGGGGAAATCCTCAGCTTCCAATTTGTTGCTCAAACATTCTCTCACCAATTCTAAGGAACACACCTGTATTAGTCAGTTTTCACACTGCTATAAAGATACTACCTGAGACTGGGTAATTTATAAAGAAAAGAGGTTTAATGGACTCATAGTTCTGCACTGCTGGGGAGGCCTCAGGAAACTTACAATCATAGCTGAAGGGAAAGGGGAAGCAAGGCATGTCTTACATGGTGGCAGGCAAGAGTGTGTGAGAAAGAGTGAGGAAGTGGCACACTTAAAACCATCAGCTCTTGTGAGAACTCCCTCACTATCACAAGAACAGTGTGGGGGAACTGCCCTCATGATCTAATCACCTCCTTCCAGGTTCCTCCCTCAACACCTGGGGATTACAATTCAAGATGAGATTTGGGTGGGGACACACAGCCATATCAACACCTCTTTGATTTTGTTTTCTGGAAGTTGGTAAAGCTCATATTGAGTGAAGCCCGTGAAGCTCCAGGCCCTCTATTTGGGATCTGGTCATTGCTGTCTGCCTTCCCTCCTTCACTTCTTGTTACCTATGGCAATCTCTTTGGTCTAGGAGATTGAACATTAGAAGTCAATACAAATGTACATCAGCATAACTTCTCCATCAACTTCTCTTCTACTGTTGTTTTGTGTTGTCAAAGTAGGTCTTGAAAGGACTTCCTTGCTTCTCCTGTGTGCTGGGCACATCTTGAGACCTCTTGCTCTAATTAAAGGATCATTGAGTCTGTGTTTACTTACTAAACAACAACAAAAAAACCAACTTGTGTGCATGTGTGTGTGCATGTGTGTGTGTGTGTATGTCCCACTTTGTTTCAAAGAGGATCTGATGGAGCTTCGAAGAATATATATGACACTAAAGAAAATGAGGACTAATAGAAAAATAAAAAAATAGAAAAAAAAAAGAAAAAAATAGAAAAAAAATAAAAATGAGATGAAGCATACATACCCAAAATATATATGATAAGGTATATAAATGTACCTTATTGTATTTATCAGACATGGGCCACAAATTTGGCCAAAACATTTATCAGACACAGGCCACAAAATTGGCCAAGTGCTTTCTAGCAACTAATACAAAAACAGGAATGGGATCTTTTAGATAAATCTATATCCACAACTTAATAAGTCAATTAGAAGCTCTTCTTTCAAGAACCTCAGGTGTAAAAGGGAGAACAGAGAACATCTAAAAGAATGTAGAATTAAGAAAGAGTTTTTCAATTAGGAGCCTTGTACATGTTTTTAGATAAAAACGAAAATGAGTGAGAAGAAAAAGGTATGAATGAAATGCAGATATGTAGTGCTATATACAAAGGAAGCGGTGCTGAAATCGTGACTATAAACCCTTTTTCTTCATTATATCAATTTTTAAAAATCCAGTATTGACTCATTTTGAAAAGTAAGAGACTTTTTGATAATCTGTCAACTTTAATACAGCTGTTTTATTATTTTGGATTAGAAAAAGGTATAATAAACAGTATTTGTCGAATATGTTTCTATGTATTTCTTCATATATAGCTTTTTCTTTCACATTTATTAAATAGCAACAAGTGTCCAGGTTTACAAATTAAGCAATAGGCACTAAAACAATTGGTGCATAATAAATTTGATTTATTTGATTGCTTGTAGATTATATATTCTGCACAATCTGACACTTGGTAGAGACGAGGAAGTCTCCGTCCCAAGGAATTATTTCTTTGAATTCAGTAGTCTGTTTTGCTTGTTAAAATGATTTAATGTGCTATAAATGTTAACTTGTCTAAAAGTTTAAGGCATTTTCACACATTCCACCCCTGCCCCTACTTTTTCTCCTAGTATAGCAATCAAGGTTGGCTTTAACTATTATTAATTTGCCAAGTATGTACCTGAGTCACATAATAAACATTAATTTGGGAACATAGCAATGTTCATCAGTGAACAAATAAAGTGATTCCCTGATGTCAGTATGCCACTGGATCACCCCAAGTCCAAAGGGAAGGCCATAATTGTTCCAAAATCAGGGGCAGGTTAAGTGGGATCAAAATGACCCCACTTACTTTTCCCCTCCCTGGTCATCCAGACCAGGTTGAAAAGAACCTGTATCCAGAAGATTTGGTTCAGAGATTCTGGACTGATATGTCCAATAGGCTTCTGTGAAATATCCCAAGTAAGAAATTGATTTTGGGGCTGGGCACGGTGGCTCACGCCTGTAATCCCAGCACTTTGGGAGTCCGAGATGGGCGGATCCCTTGAGGTCAGGAGTTTGAGACCAGCCTGGCCAACATGGTGAAAACCCATCTCTACTAAAAATACAAAAATTAGCTGGGCGTGGTGGTGGGTTCCTGTAATCCTAGCTATTCGGGAGGCTGAGGCAGGAGAATTGCTTGAACCTAGGAGGCAGAGGCTACAGTGAGCCGAGATTGTGCCACTGCACTCCAGCCTGGGTGACAGAGTGAGACTTCATCTCAAAACAAAAACAAAAACAAAAACATTGATTTTGATCCGGATAATCTTTTTGTTTATTGTAATTTAAACTGGTCAACACCCATTGTTTCATTCTAGCTATTTTTAAAAGTTTAGTTGCTATGATGAACTCATTATGTTGACAAAACAAATCACAATTTTCTATTACTTATATATGCTTTGTAAAACACCACTTTTCTTGTCCTAGAAAATGTTATAAAAAGATGACTTAAGTGAAGAGTTATATAAGGCATAGTGTAGTGTCTAAAACTTGAGTTCTTGTCCAATTATTGCTTTCTAATATTTCAATCTTCTGAAATGACTGATAGCCATATTTGGTGTTAGGTTTGCAATTCTATTTTTACCTGGAGCTAGCCTCACAACTTTACATAATAATAATAATGATACAACAATACATTTTAACAGCAATTTACAGTTTTAAAATGTATTCCCAGTTGTCATTTCATTTGATTCAGCATTCCACAGATATTAATTGAGCATAGACTAAGTGCTAGGCAGTTAGGCGGGGCAGCTGTTATTATGCCTATATGAGAAAACAAATGCTCACAGATGTTAAGTCTCTAGGATTATACGACTGCCAAAGTGGGGAAGCCAGGAAATGAACCTGGGTTCCCTGTTGAGAGGTAATGTAGTGTGGTGCAGAGATTAGGAGCACAAACTCTAGAACCATGCTGCACTGGTTTAGACACCAGTTCTGCCACATTCTAGCTGTTTAACCTCGGGCGAGTTACCACTTCACCTCTCTGTGCTGGGGTCTGTTGTGAAGAGATAAGAATATTCACAAAGCACTTAGAGCCTGGTAGGTAGCAAGAATTAAGGAAGTGTTTACTGTTACTATTTGGTGTTCAGGCCAGTATGGTTTTTGGCATTATGCTACTTCTCTCCCCCAGCTTTATATTCTCATTTTCTTTCTTTCTTTCTTGTTTTTTGAAACAGGGTCTCACTCTGTCACCCAAGCTGGAGTGCAGTGGCACAGTCTCAGCTCACTGCAACCTCCAGTTCCCAGGGTTAAGCAATCCTTCCACCTTGGCCTTCTGAATAGGTGGGACCCCAGACACACACCACCACACCCAGCTATTTTTGTATTTTTGTATTTTTAGTAGAGACAGGAGTCTTACCATGTTGCCCAGGCTGGTCTTGAACTCCTGAGCTCAAGCCATCTACCCACCTCAGCCTTCCAAAGTGCTAGGATTACAAGCATGAGCCACCATGCTCAGCCTAATTCTCATTTTCTAGAACACTAAGAAGTGAAGCTGATCTATATGTGAAGAGAGGTAAAGAGAAACTCTTTGAAGAAAGGTCTAGTTAAGTCTTGGTAAAATAGAATTGCATGAAAATATTTTAAGGATAACATGGAAGGATTTCATTATTTTTTCCTACATATACATGAGTATGAGTGTAATTTGCAATTTCTGAAAGAGCAGTGGTTTCTATGATCACTCTAAAATTAGCTGGTAGATAAAGTAACATGTCTGACAGTTGGACTTCTCCCAGAAATTCTTTATTAAAGCTCCTCAATTAATAACAAGCACATTTTAAACCTATTGTTATTTATTTTAATGGTCCTGGAAGAAAACATTTATTTACTCCAAAAACTTAAATACTGATGACATGAATATTGGCTAACAGTATCTATTCTTATAGTTTAAATTAAATTATCTTACTCAAAGTACAGTAGAGGGGTTTACTTAGTCCATGAGATAAAAACTAAAAGCAAAGCAAACCAAACAAAACAAAACAAGCAGGAAAACAAAAAACCAACCAACCAAAAGATGTTGAAAGACTTTTTGATTTTCTTCTTGTTAAGCACAGTTTCATTTGTTCAATCAGAGGCAAATTATTGATTGCATTTTATTGTGAATTTTCACCTTACAGAGTTTAAACATCTTCCAGAACCTAAATAAGCGGCAGTTTGAAACAGTTATTCATTTGTTCGAGGTCGCAATAATAGCAACTGACCTGGCTTTATATTTCAAGTAAGTACATAACTCTGCACAGTGGAATGCCCTATACTCTGTGTGGTTTTGCCTTCCATAAATTATCTGTTGCATTAATGTTAAAAGGCATTTATTCACACACACACGCACAGACACACACACACACATACACATTTGCTTTCCTTTTGGATTACCAAGTAGAGTATCTTCAAGACAGACGCCTGCCGGTAAACTTACTAGACATCCAGGAACACATTTTAAAAACATAAGCTCCTAATATTAAGTAGGTTGCTAGCCGAAGAAGTTTGAATTGAAGAATATGCAGCCAAGTTTGTGCCTTGCCAAAAGAGTGAAGCCAAGAGAACTCTCAAGGTGGCTTTTTGTCTAGGTGAATTCTCTATGGTCCAGAATCTGGTATTTTAATGTTTCGGGCTCAGAAATTTAATTCTGTCAAAGTCTGGGAGCTGAAAAATTTTGGTGGCATTGACACACATTAACCAAATTTACAAAACTGAGTCATACATAGCAGAGAGCCAGCCTATTTACAACAGTAATATTGCCAAGGAGACCAGATACTCCCAGTATCTCCACATTTTCTCATAAGTGAACTATAAAGTTGCTTGGTGAAAACGGATTAGAACAGGATGAACTAGTTACAGGATCCAAATATTCAGTGGCTTGGGCATTGTCAAATTATGCCTTTCTGATCCTTCTTCATTAAATATTTATTATTATTATTATATATTATTACACAGGTCTCACTCTGTCACCTGGGCTGGAGTGCAGCGGCACCACCTCCGGTCACTGCAACCTTGGCCTCCCAGGTTCCAGCAATTCTCCTGCCTCAGCCTCCTGAGCAGCTGGGACTTCAGGCTCCCACCACCACGTCTGGCTAATTTTTGCATTTTTAGTAGAGATGGGTTTCACCATGTTGGCCAGGCTGGTCTCAAACTCCTGACCTCAAGTGATTTGCCCACCTTGCCCTCCCAAAGTGCTGGGATTACAGGCATGAGCCATTGCACTGGGCCTGAATATTTAATTATTAAATAGTTCAACGTGAAGACAAATACCAAGAAGAATAAAATGGATATTCAAATATCCACAGCCCAGACATAACAAATGCTAAATTTTGCCATATTTGCCTCAGATTTTGCTTTATAAGGAGAAAAAAACTAGTGATGCAACTGAGACATTCCACCCCTACTCCACTATGAAAAACCCCTTCCCTTCTTCCACAAAGATATCATGATGTGTATTCATCATTTCCATCCATGTTTTTATATGGTATTGTTGTTTTTTGTTTGGTTTCTTGGTTTTTTTGAGACGGAGTCTCACTCTGTCACCAGGCTGGAGTGCAGTGGCGCAATCTTGGCTTACTGTAACCTCCGCCTCTCGGGTTCAAGTGATTCTCCTGCCTCAGCCTCCTGAGTAGCTGGGACTACAGGCACGTGCCACCACGCCTGGCTAATTTTTTTTTTTTTGTATTTTAGTAGAGACGGGGTTTCACCATGTTGGCCAGGATGGTCTCGATCCCCTGACCTCGTGATTCACCCACCTCGGCCTCCCAAAATGTTGGGATTACAGGCGTGAGCCACCTTGCCCGACCTGTTCTGAGTTTTCACATTGTCCATTAAGTGTACTGTCTGTACATACCTTTCTGCAACTTGCTTTATTCATGCAACATTGTGTTTCAAAGACTTATCATTGATAATAAATGGAGCGCCAATGCATCCATTTTAACTGAATATTCAACTCTTGAATATTCATAATTAATTTACCCACTCTTCTACTCATAGACATTTCAATTGTTTCTATTTTTTCATCATTACCTACAATGCTGCCTTGTATGTCCCTGTATATATATGAGAGTTTCTCTAAGAAATGTAAAAGTGAGAATGCTGTAGGGTTTGCATGTCTTCAATTCATGCTACATTACAAAACTGCACTCCTGAGTTGTGCCAGTTAGCACTCCCACCCACGTGTACAAGAGTTCCAGCCGAGTGAGGTGGCTCATGCCTGTAATCTCAGCACTTTGGGAGGCCAAGGCAGGAGGATCACTTGAGGCCAGGAATTTGAGACCAGCCTGGGCAACACAGCAAGACCCTGTCTCTACAAAAAAATTAAAAAATTAGCCAGGCATGGTGGAGCATGCCTGTAGTACCAGCTACCCGGGAGGCTGAAGTGGGAGGATCCCTTAAGCCTAGGAGTTCAAGGCTCCCGTGAGCTAGGATCAAGCCACTCCACTCCAGCCTGAGTGGGAGAGCAAGACTCTGTTTCAAAAAGAAAAAAGAAGAGAAAAATACCATATCTGAAGTACTCTCGAACTCAGCACATTTGAAATTTATTTTGCTAATATGATCAGTGTGAGATAATAGCTTATTGTTCAAATTTGTAGTTTCTTGATTAGCAGTGAGACCAGCTGAATATCCATGTGTTTTGAGTTCCAACTTTTTGTTGGCTATGTGTTGTGATATCTTCTCATAGTTTGGGGTCTTTATTTTTAGGTTATGGTCTCTTTTATCATACGTAATTTTTAAATTTACTTTCATTTTTAAAGAGACAGGGTCTTGCTTTATTGCCCAGGCTGGTTTAAAACTCCCAGCTTCAAGCAATCCTCCCACCTTGGTCTCCCAACGTGCTGGGATTACAGATGTGAGCCACTGCACCCGGCCTTATATGTAACGTTTTCGTTGTAATGTATTCCCAGTTACCTGTTTTTTTTTTTTCTCCTCTCTTTATGGTTTGTGCTTTTTCTGCCTTAAGCCGTTTCTGAGCCAAAGTTATACCACCATTCTCTGCTCTCTTATCATCTGGCCCTGTAGACTTTGCTATGTGGACATCACAATGCAAAGTGGGAACATGAAATCTGAAAAGCATGTATTTAAGGTATTTTTTTTTCTCTGTTTTCATATGCTAAAATTGTTGCTCACAGCTGTATCTTTTCTAGGAAGAGAACCATGTTTCAAAAAATTGTTGATGCCTGTGAACAAATGCAAACGGAGGAAGAAGCCATCAAATATGTAACTGTTGATCCAACCAAAAAAGAGATTATCATGTAGGTAGTTAAAATTGTATTTCTCTCCTGTTTTTTTGTAAAAATAACTTATTTTGTACTTATTTCTAGTTTAAAATTTTTTGTTTTCTTCCTAAGGGCAATGATGATGACTGCATGTGACTTGTCTGCTATCACCAAGCCCTGGGAGGTACAAAGTCAGGTGAGTCCAGTTAAATTTTCTTTTCTGTCACACTGTCAGGTACTGCCTAGGTCCCATGTAAATGTCTACCTAAAAATCTTAGGCAACCTCAGAATTCTGAAAAACTATAAACATTAGTGAGACAGTAGGCAATTTGATTAGGCCCTAGAATAAGGCAAATAGAAGGAACTCTGGAAGGAAAATGCTTTCTTGAAAGAATTCTTTAACGTTGAAACACTGTAAACAATTTACATAAAAGTATCCAAGAAATGTCTGAGTTTTTAAATAGAGGAGTGTATTAGCCTGTTCTCATGCTGCTGCTAATAAAGACATACCCAAGACTGGTAATTTATAAAGGAAAAGAGTTTTAATGAACTCACAGTTCCACATGGCTGGAACAATCATGGTGGAAGGCCTCATGGTGGAAGGCCTCACAATCATGGTGGAAGATGAAGGAAGAGCAAAGGGATGTCTTATGTGGTGGTAGGTAAGAGATAGTGTATGCAGGGGAACTCCCCTTTATAAAACCATCAGATCTTGTGAGACTTAATATCACTAGAACAGCACGGGAAAGATTTGCCCCCATGATTCAATTACCTACCACTGGGTCCCTCCCACTGGGTCCTTCCCATGAATTGGGAATCATGGGAACTACAATTCAAGATGAGATTTGTGTGGGGACATAGCCAAACTATATCAATGAGATGTCAGAACAAGATCAGGATGCATCGTTAAGTGTTTTCCTCTATCAAGGGTGTTTTTGCTCCCACAGTCTCTTCTTCAATGTGCTGTGAATTATAAGAAGGCACTGACTGTGACATGATGTCTAAGGTTGCCTACCACAGAAGTTTTCCCCCACCTTGGGGAGGCACTAGTCTACCACTTGCTTTCTTACTAATTGGATGAAAAAAATCTTTTTCCTCCAATAATTTCTAGGGAAACCCCTAAGCAGAAGAGAGCCCAGAATTAAATGGGTTTACCTGTTAAAGTGGGTTGTATCTTTTTAAAAAGATAGAATAATTGGAACTCATTGTAGGGGAGAAAAAATATCTATTTCTAGGTTCATGACTGAGGCCCCTATAACAAAAGACAGATTAACAAGAGAAAAGCATACACATTTATTTGTTTTATAGGTAATATAGGAGCCTTCGTAAGGAAACAAAGACCCTAAGAAACAGTTAAACTTGTATGTTTTAGGCTAGGTTGGATGAAGTAGATAGTCACAGAGAAACAAATTCAACAAAGAGGGTATGATCTAATCATGGGGCAGCTTAGCAAGGACAGTTTGTTCAGATTCTTCGTGGCATCTTTGTGTCTCTGGCTCCTTTCCTCCAGGAATAGGGAGGGCACCTCTTGAATGAAGGTCTTATTATCTGCTTCAGGGAAAGGTCAGAAAATCCTTACCTGGTTTTATGACCTACTTCAGGGGAAAAGGTGGGGGGAAGGTGAGACTGATCTTCCTGCTGCTTTACTTTCCTCAAATTCCATCATCTTAAAATATTTTGGGACAGAGTGTCCTGAACTCCGTCACTATCAAGTCCAAAGCCAAACACTTCGTCTCCTTCCACCTTGACATGCCTGCTCTTCTTCCTCTGTTCTTTATTGATGTGGTCACCTAAGCTAGAAACCTGAGGTCTTGCTTGAGCTTATTTCCCTCATTTCAAAATCATTTCTATCACCCTTGCTAGCACCTCAGTTCAGACTTTTATCAGAACTGTGGTGGCAGCCTCCTAACAGATCCTCACATCAACTCCACAACTCATCCTCTGACTTGCTGCCATGATGTCTCTACACAGAGCTCAGCTCAGCCATTCTACTCCTTAAAAGCCTCATACTCCCCATTGCCAGAGGTTTCCAACTTTTTTTCCCCAAAGAAGTAAAGTCTATTTTCTCCCAACAAACTTGCCCAAAGATCACTTTATGAAAGAGAAAAAAGTAAAGCTACTTTAGCTTTCATCTCTCTTGGCCTCCACCTTCTTGGGTCCTAGAGCACTTCAGAGGAACCCTAGGCTCCAAGAGTAAAAAGCAATGGCCTAGAGAATCAAATTCAAGCTTCCCGGCAAAATTTACATGGCCTGTCACTGCCTGTCCTTAACTCACACTCCCAGAATCATTTCCCATCACCTTCTCCCATGTCATTGCTTCACACTGTACTCACAGAAGCTTTGTACGTTCCGAAATTTTATCTCTGCAAATATTCTTCCCCTCCTCTTTTCCTGGAAAACTACTCTTATTCTTGACCATACAACATAAATGCTACCTCCTTCCTTCATGAAACTTATCTTTACTCCCTTCTCCCTGACCCATAGCACTTATACTATTACTGTTACAGCACTTACCACATTGTGTACATGACTGTCTTCACTAGACTGTGAACATTTTAAAGAAAAAGATCATGCCATATTCCTCTTGGCAAGCCTGGATCATGCCAATGTAAAGGCAGCTAGCAGGTGTTCAATGAACTTGATAAGTATTTTTTTAGTGATATAAATTAATGCTGGAATATCCTCACACTGTAATTAGGTAAAGCTACATACTAATGGGTGTATGTGACATGTGCATTCACAGATATATATACTAGATGCTAACAGATAGGACAAAGAAGAACTTGGGAAGTGTTGGAACTTGAAGCATAATATTTAATCCTCTTATTTCTCCTTTTCATTGGTGAGAAGTGGTGGCAATAGTAAATGGGAGATAGATACTCCCAGAATAAGTCTAGAACACTGAAGTAGGAAGAAAAAGCTCCCCTTTCCCATTTCAATATAATCTGTAAATGACCTCTTTTTAAAACTTAAGAGCATATGGTTTGATAGCGCCTCAAGCATTGACTGTAAACTTGATCCTTAAATGTCACTTGTACTAATAAAATTCAAGTTCTCTATTCATAAGTGGATTTAGTGAACCAAGCTTTTCTCATTTGCAGGTAGCACTTATGGTTGCAAATGAATTTTGGGAACAAGGAGATCTGGAGAGAACAGTATTGCAGCAACAACCCATTGTAAGACCTTGACATAAAAATGCATTACTTATTAAAAGTTATCAGGGCAGGCCGGGCTCGGTGGCTCATGCCTGTAATCCCAGCACTTTGGGAGGCCGAGGTGGGCGGATCATGAGGTCAAGAGATTGAGACCATCCTGGCCAAAATGGTGAAACCCCGTTTCTACTAAAAATACAAAATTAGCTGGCCATGGTGGTGCGTGCCTGTAGTCCCAGCTACTTGGGAGGCTGAGATAGGAGACTCGCTTGAACCTGGGAAGCAAAGGTTGCAGTGAGCTGAGACCGTGCCACTGCACTCCAGTCTGGAGACAGAGTAAGACTCTGTCTCAAAAAAAAAAAAAAAAAAAAAAAACCAAAGTTATCAGGACAAATCAGTCTGTTTTGTTCACTACATCTTAGAAACCTGTCTTAAAAGGATTTATTTCTCTTTCTAGCCTATGATGGACAGAAACAAAAGAGATGAACTACCTAAACTTCAAGTTGGATTTATTGATTTTGTTTGTACTTTTGTATATAAGGTAAGTAAGCAAATTATTTGAATTAAATAAACATTTGGATGATAATTTTTCTTTCAAACTATCACCAAAATTTAAAAGTCACCCATATGGAAAGCCATCAGGGGTGTCATTGTTTCTCCAAAGCAGTTTGAGGTTTTACCCTAATCTCATTCAGGGCTGGAATAAAAGGAGAGAACTCAGATGTGAGCGAATTGAACACTTCGTTAGGCGGGCAGGAAAGACATCACCTGTCTCTTTCCCAAACTTCGCAGTCCCGGGGTTAAACTTATCCTAGCAGCTCCGAGTGCTGTAACAATTCCTTACAGCTCCTTCTCTGCATATGAAAGATCCTGAGAATTAACTGTATGATTTATGTAGTTTCTGACCTAAAATTCTCTTTAGGAGTTCTCACGGTTTCACAAAGAAATCACACCTATGCTGAGTGGTCTTCAGAATAACAGAGTAGAATGGAAATCTCTAGCTGATGAGTATGATGCAAAGATGAAAGTCATTGAAGAGGAGGCAAAAAAGCAAGAAGAAGGAGCCGAAAAAGGTTAGATGGGCTCTGTTTTTGCTCCCTGTAATTTAGCCAGAAGCTAGGCTGAGCTTGGTGGCACTTGACAAAGGCATAAAGAGTCACTACAAACAGAAAACCTGCTTTACTGGTGCAGACTAGTAATTTTAAGAGGTTGACTACTGGTTTTCAGGTTCCCGCCCACCCCCACCCCCAAGCCCCACCAGAAACAACATCTTATGTATAACTCCAGATAGAACTGACCGGTCCAGCTGAAGTAGAGGTTGGAGCTAGGCTTCCTCATCCTTCTAGAAGGTGGCTCCTCTACAGAACACTGGGTGTTTAGGAATAATATGAAAACCACAGAATCTGTGGGATTAGGGTTAGGTGAGAAAAAACTTTTTGTCCCATCATTATACATTAGCTGTGAGACTTTGGGCAACTTGCTTAACCTCGCTGAGCTTAATATTCTTCTCCATGTAATGAGGTGGTTTTATAGCTCTTCAGCTTAAGGAAGCCCTACATGTAGAGTAAGGCTGAAATTGCCTGTCTCCAAATGTCTCCACATTGGGAAATGTTTTTCTGGCATGAGATTCCTGTGCCATTTTTTTCTGGCATGAAATTTCTATTCCTAAAGTCACTTTGTCAAGTTTAATGTTGTTTTTGGATTCTTAAATTGCTTACGATTAACTATTAGTTCATCAAATAGCCAAAACATCATCTTGAAAGTAGAATGCTAATTTCTGTCTTGAAAGTTAATCACTCTAAAGGTTTTGTAAGCAATTGTTACTGCTTAACAAAGAAATCATCTCTATGCGGACAGGCCCTGACATGTTCCTTTTAGGTAGTTCTACTGCATTTAGTGAAATTTTAAATAATTCGTAGGAGAAAATACTTTTCTTAACAAAGTTTAGGATGTTCTTCAACAGAATAAAAACAGGAGTTTCTGACTCCTTGATATCCATTCATTTATGTGAATCAGACGTCTTCTCTCTAGAAAGCCCTGTGTTAGGCAGGCCCTGGGAAAAGATGGGATCCTTTATCTTGAACAATTTACCATTTGGTGGAGGAACTAAACATTGTGAACCAATGCACAATTAATGATCTCAAAGAAAGCACTTGTGTGTACATGGGGCATGGAGAAGGCTTTCCTGAAAACAGGCATGGGGAGGAAGAATAAGTCCAAAGGCTTGGAGTAGGAATAAGCTTGGTGCAACTGAAAAATTTTTAAGCTGATATGGCTGGAGTCTAGAGAGCAGAGTGCAAAGTACATATGAAGTTGGTAGTGCAGGTAGCTGCCGGATACTGTATTACCTTGAAAGCTGGGCTAAAAATGTTCATGTGTCATTCGAGAGATTTAAAGGAAGATATGATTTGCATTTCAAAAAGATAAGTGATTTTTACCCAGCAAGTGAAAAGTGAGGGTATTTCTTAGTACTATTGGATTTAACCTTTATCTCAACTTTATTATGAAGAGATGATCAGGTCCTTTAAGTGACCCCTGACATTGGATATGGCTCTATACTTCATTTGCATAAAAATTTACTTCTGGGTTTTTTTCTACTACATAGAGAATTCTTTGTGGACTAAGATCATTATTTTGTATTGCCAGGCATGGAGCTTTGTGGATCAAGCTCAGATTTCCAGATTGCATTGTCTCAGTGAGAAACTAAGATGTTAACTGGCCAACCATTTATCAGATTCTATTTTTTATTTATTTATTTTTTTGAGATGGAGTCTCACTCACTCTGTCGCCCAGACTGGAGTGCCATGGCTTGATCTCAGTTCATTGCAACCTCTGCCTCCCAGATTCAAGCAATCCTCCCACCTCAGCCTCCTGAGTAGCTGGGATTACAGGCACATGCCACCACACTCGGCTAATTTTTATATTTTTAGTAGAGACAAGGTTTCACCATATTGACCAGGCTGGTTTTGCACTCCTAACCTCAAGGGATCCGCCCGCCTCGGCCTCCCAAAGTGCTGGGATTATAGGCAGGAGCCACTGCACCCAACCCAGATTCTATTTTTTGAATGGACCAACTCTGAATATGAATTCAAGTTTTCACATGGTCAAATCCACAGTACTTGCTAGGTTAAAATGACTGACTAGTCTATAAAGTTGACACTACTATCATGGGAGTGTTAGAATAAAAACACTATATATCCAGTAACTCCTAATAATATTGCTTTCCTTGATTTTACTAGCTGCTGAAGATTCAGGAGGTGGTGATGATAAAAAGTCCAAAACATGTTTAATGTTGTAATATAATCTAACTGGTCTAAACTTCAAATATCGTTTTACCTTTGAAGAAAACCAGAAAATATTCAAAAGAACTTCAACAAATCATCAAGTAACAGAGTAAGAGATCTTCAGAAAAACTACCCTGTGACTATGAAGAAAATATATATTGCTAGCCCAAAAACCCCAAGGGCAAAATAAAGTTCAACAAAAGTGCAAAATATGACAAAAATGGGTACATTTTTGGTGCCAATTTATTTTAAATTAAAAAATATGCAATCCTGAAACTAGTCACAAATTCTTTTTTAAAACATGAATTGTATTTATTTGCTAAGGCTGCTATAACAAAGTACCACAGACTGGGTGCTTAACCAGTAGAAATGTATTTTCTCAAAGTCTTGGGGGCTGGAAGTTCAAGATCAAGGAGTTGGCAGGGTTGGCTTCTTGGGAGGTCTCTCAACTTGGTTTGCAGATGGCCATCTCCTCCCTGTGTCTTCACATGGTCTTCCCTCTGTGTGTCTGTGTCCTAATCTCCTTTTCTTATAACGACTCCAGTAGGACTGGATTAGGGCCTACACATGTGACCTCATTTTAGTCTTAATTACCTCGTTAATGGCCTTATCTCCAAATACAGTCACATTCTGAGGTACTGGGGATTGGGACTTAAATATATGAAATGGGTGAGGGGTGGAGGAGACTCAATTCACCCACAACATTCGTAACTGTGATTCACACCTCGAGCCACTCCCTGAACTAAAAACTCTCAACATGTCTTAATAAAAGAGTAAATGCAATACAGAATGTATAGTGTTGTAAATATGGTATAGAAAATAAAGTAATGAAGTCATTTTATTCAATGTTATTCCATCTGAAACGCTTATCCCTTTCCTCTACTTTTACCTTTGAGAATGGAACGATGACCAAACTATTTTTTGGCAGTTTATTAAAACTATGCCTTTGTCCTATATTCCACCTTCAAAGTTTGAAATCAATTATTTTGGGTGTAACTAAGAATATTTTTTAAGGTTCAGAACTATTCTTTTTATTAAAAAGATCATCAATGCACAAGATACTAACTGGATAATCGTAATGCAAGTTAAAGCAGCTAATGAATATTATGCATTAAGAAGCATGTGATTGGATTATGCAAGAACCTTGTTATCAAAAATAGTGGCGAAAAACTTCAACCAAGACAACTTCCTAAAAATGATTAATAGAACTACCTACCAGGCATTCTAAATATTAAATTGTTAAGGGAAACTAAGGGCGATCAACTACTTCCACTGCATGGTATATGTCTGTCCAGATATTAGAGAAATTAAGATTTCTTCCTTTAGTTATCTATAATCATAGATAAAATTAGAAAACAGAATAATAATATAGTTATGCCATATATTTTGTCACAGATTTTTTTTTGTCACAAGCTATCTACATTCTAATGACTTGAAGATCAATGAACCTATATATTTTGTAATAGACAAGATAATGTTCAATTTTGAGCAGCCAAGAAATGAATCACCATTTGTTTTATTTTTATAAGTTAGGTACTTAGAATTGCAAGACAGCTTCTCTCACATTAGAATGTAAAGTTTATGAGGAAAGATTTTTATCTATTTTGTCTGTTTTGTTCACAGCTCTATTTTGGCACCTAGAGCAGTGCCTGGCACAAGGTAGGCACTCAGTAATATGAATGAATACTATGTGAATAAATGTTACAACAAACAGATATAAATAAGATATGACAGTAAGTCATATGTACACTCAAATGAGTATTGTTTATTAATCAACTTAGCTAAGGGATGCATGCTCCCTCATTTCCACTGCTTAAAATAATTGTGAAACTCCACTTCCAGAATCACTATTATTTTAAAAACCATGTAAGAAACTTTATTCCTTTAGCCCTATGTAATTTTGGACCCCAAAATATCAGTCAGCTCAAACAACTTCCCCTCCTTAGTCACCAGAAATTGTATTGAGGGTAGAGATGTTGACCACCGAATGTCTGCCAAATACATGAACTCTGTATAAGAGCGAGTGTAAGAAGGCCTAACTTCAATACCCCCAGACAAGTGGTCTGCTGACTACCACTGACTGCACTATAGTGAAGTTTGAGACAGGTATGTAGGAGAATTACTGTTTAAACTCATAGTGTTAGAGGCCTTTTCAAGACTCCTTAAAAACATGACTCTCATTATCTGTCATTGTGCATGAGTGGATTAAGTGTTGTGATTTTCTATAAATTTATAAATGAGCCTGATGTCATAAACCTACTTGAAATACCAAATACACTGATCTATTTTTAAAGGGTCTTTAGATATTCTTCCTAGTTAAATTCTTAATTTTAATTTTGCAGGAATTTTATTTTCTGACAACCACTAAACAATGGACATATTTTTACCATATGAATATTTAACTGCATATATTCTACTACTAATATCAGTCTTGCTGCTGGACATTTCAAACACTTTTTCCTCAGAAATATAATTGATTTTTACATACTACAAGTAGTGAGGTTAAAAAAAACAATTTCTTCAAGAAGTGAGAGGACTATCAAACAATGTTAAACACTGATAAACCCAACACTGATTTACTTTTCTGAAACAGGTTCAGAAATGATTGCCTAATTACTTCCTAGATGGTTCCTTTACAGCCATGCCCAGCTCAGTGCCTCACACATAATAGAAGCCTGATAAATATTTGTGGAATTAATGAATAACAACTGTTTAATAAAAGGAAAATCTCTGATAATAACCATTTTAAAATAAGATACCGAATTACTTATTTTGCAGTTTAATGCCAATCATTCCATGTTTAAATGTTGTTTAAAATAGTATATCTTCAATAAAATACCTGCTTATGTTCAGTTCATTTTCTATATGTTCTTTCTCTTATTCATCAAGTCAAGCATCTTCTCCTATATCCATTTGCTCTTTATAAAAGCAGATCTTTACCTGTTTTCAGAAATCAATAAACCCTTTTGAAAACCAGATTTTTGAAAATTTGAAATTTATGTACTTTTCCTCCAAAAAACATACACAGAAGTTTACACATAGCTTCTAAAAAGGCTTGGATCTCCTAAAGTACCTCCATAGACCCTTGCAAGTAGGATCTTATGCTAAGAAGTTAACATTTTATAATATATTTCTGCACAGAAGTTCTATTAGTCCATTTTCACACTGCTGATAAAGACACACCGGAGACTGGGGAAGAAAGAGGTTTAGCTGGACTTACAGTTCCACATGGCTGGGAAAGGCTCAGAATCATGGTGGGAAGCAAAAGGCACTTCTTACTTGGCAGAAGCAAAAGAAAATGAGAAGGATGCGAAAGCAGAAGCCCCTGATAAAACCATCATATCTCATGAGACTTACTCACTACCACAAGAACAGTATGGGGGAAACTGCCCCCTTGATTCAAATTCTCTCTCACCGGATCCCTCCCATAACATGTGGGAATTATGGGAGTACACATTCAAGATGAGATTTGGGTGGGGACACAGAGCCAAACCATATCAGAATTATATTCATATTTGCATGAGTGTATCTGAGGTAAGATATACGCACATCGTATTATTCAGTTAAATTATTATCTTATTGCATAATCTCTGCTGGGGAGTCAGTTTTGTGAACACATGAACTGTTTTAGACTAGTAGGACCTCACTGGCTCCCTGTGGTAATCATTTACTGAATAGTAAATTATCCACAGACTAGGAAGTCAAATTTGATTATAACAAACTCTCTTAAGTGGTAGAGGTTAAGAAGGAAGCAAGAGACAGGTTAGCTAAAAACCTCAAAAAGCAGCCGAAAATAGGTGGTAATGGGAAAGCAGGTACTTAAAAGATGGGTGCCAGTTTATCAATGGGAAAGACAGAGGTTAAAGACATACATAATCTACTTTAATCCTAGTAATTTAAAATAACTGGCAGAACATGGTGGCTCACACCTGCAATCCCAGCACTTTGAGAGGCCAGGGTGGGAGGAATGCATAAGGCCAGGAGTTTGAATACCAGTCTGGGCAACACAGGAGGACTCTGTTTCTACAAAAGAAAAAAATTAAAAACAAACAAACAAATCCAGTACTGGTGGCTCTAAAAAACAGAAAAAGAAAAAATAATAAAATAAAATAATGAAGGCAAGAGAAGATAAATAATGAAGGCAGTGCAAAAAAACCTACAAAATGTAGGAGCAATGGAATCTGTCCAGCTCTATCCTCTAGGAGCTAGATAAAACCGAATTGTAGATAAGCAATTGAAAAGATATTTAAAGGACAGGAAAGTCTTTAATTGAACTAATGAATTTCCAAAGCATCTGACATTCTGAGAGAACCTAGATTTTTATTTCCAAAGACAAACCACACAAGTTATAACTCGCAGATAAAAACTTACATGAAATTTCAAATTGCATGAAGTTTAAAACTTCATGAAGTTTCACATTAAGTTTCTCTCGTCTTATAGAAACAAATCCTGAAAATACTCATCAAATTCTTCTTCCCTATTTAAAAAAAAAGCATACATATTAAGATCGATAAATAGAGTAAAAAAATTACTACATGATACATTATATGAGATTAATAAAAATAAAATAAGTCAACATATTGGCTGATTCTGCTATATATCAATATATTCCCATGATTCAGCCATCAAATAATTCTTAGTTTCTAGAATAATCATAACTATACCCAGATTGATTAAAATAAAAATACTTCATATGTTGGCACCTCTCCCTAAATATATTACCTAAAATTTTGCTTTGAAATACCTGTGAAATGTCATTGCTTCTCTTTACTTTTTGGGCTTACTTTATAACTTCTCTGTTCATTCTCATTTTAAATTATAGTCTGCTCAAGAAGTGAATAAAAAAGAAACTTTTTAAGGAAAAATGTAAGCCTAAGATATACTGGGGAATTGGGTAAATCTCCTTAGGCTGTAGTTTTTATACTACACTGAGCATAGTAAATATATTATGTATTTGTAGCAGTAAATATTATTTTACTTTTAAAAGACCAGTGTGACAGCAGTATAGCAGTGTAGAAGTGTACTTCCCATGCAAGGGGCTCCCTTGCATAGGTTTATGATAATCACAGTATGATGGAATAGGCTTCTCTGGAAGCTTAGGAAACAGCCATCTCTGAAGAAATCCAATCAAGGACCAGAGGGTCATCTGTTAAAGTGAACTGATCAAAGATTTATTTACCAGGAGGAAGCTGGACGTGTTGGCTCTTACGACAATGGCTGGGAGTAAGCTCTAATCTTACCAGGCTAGGCAGTCTTTGGCATTAAATAGACCACCATGATGTTGTATTTTTCCATTAATAAAGCCATGGTTATAGCTTCCTAAACTGATTGAAAAGGTACATATTATCTATTAATATCAGCACTTACTGTGATTTTTCATCTGTCTCTGATAGTGGACCCTTCCAAAGTTCCGATTCTGAAGCACTTTCTTCCTCATCAGAGTTTCCTGTTCATTTAAAAGAGATGATTTTTAAAAATCTATTACACTTAAAACACATTTTGAACTATTCGCCAATAATTAACTTTTTATTTAACTCAGCTTCAACTTTTATGGCTTTCTAAAAATTTAATTCACTCTCACATGTACAATAAATTCTTTTAAAACATATATAAATAGGCCAAGGGATACAAAGAGTCACAGCAAAAAGGCCAAGGATTTTAAGTCTCATGGAAACTTCTCTAAGTTACACTGAGTTAAAGTAGCAATTCCAATATTAATTCTTATAAGTGAATTATCTCTTGCAATATAGTTGTTTCTGATCTAGTTTCTTCTTTTTCTTGGTTAACAGAAGACATGCAAGTTAAGATTTACATTTGTAGAGAACATGTTTACATTAAGATTAGCACCTTAAGAACTGAGCTAGTATGTAAGATCAGCTAGTTAAATTATTTTTAAAAAATTGTCAGACATTTTAAAAAACTAATGCTGATTACATAATGAGAAGAAGCCTGCTTCATTGAAGAAACTGGCATTCTCACACATTGCTGTGAGTGAAATTTTGTAAACCTTCTTCTGGAGAAAAATTTGGCAATATAGATCAGTTTAAAACACATACCCTGTGACCAGCAATGCTACTTTTAGGAATTTGATTATTTACACAGATAAATAAGCACCTCTGATACATATGTACAAAGATGCACACTGTATAAGAACAACAACAACAAAAAAAACCTAATTCCCCACCAATTAGGGATTAATGACTGGTTAAATAAATACTATACAGCTGTTTAAAAACATTAGCATATCTGTATGTACTGCAATAGAAAAACGTCCACTCTATATCAAATTTTTAAAAAGTTACAAAAAGTATGCATAGTATAACATATATGTTAAAAACATATGCACATTATATACATACATGTAATTTTATATATGTATTGTAAGTTTGCAAAAGCCAACCAAATTTAGCAGTGATTGTATTACCTGTGGGCCTGGAATACTTTTACTTTCTATTTTAAACATTTTCAAATTGTTTGTATTTTAAACAATGAGCATGAATTACCTTCAAAATCAGTAAAAACAATAAAGACACTTTATTTATATATAAAAATATGACAGAATAGACATATTTCAAATAAATCACCTTTATTAGTCAACTAAAATTTTAAAAATATGGCAAAATTATCACGCAATAACACTATAATCCACAAAGTAGTTACATTAGCAAACAATTCCTCTCCAATAATGATTATTAGTCAAAAAAAGAAGTGGCACAAATGTGGCCTGTCAATACAGAATGTCCTTTAGTTAAACACAACAAAAATAAAAGAGCATTGATTTGTTACGGTGGATCTAGCCTTTTACCTGTTGGACTCTGATCCTTGAATCAACATGTGTGTCTGAACTTTGCTCCTAACTGAATCTATTCTGGCACCAATTCCAGCAAAAATGGCAAAAGGGGGGAGGGCATTTTGTTTTCTAATGATCTACATACAAATGATAAAATTTTAATCTTGAAAACAAGATTCCTGGCTCAATGATAGCCATCACTGGAATGGCCAGTGTCCCAAATTGATAACGTGGAGGAAAAAAAGAATTAAAATCTTCTCTTATTTTTATGAAAACTCACTAGTATGAGATAAAGAAAGCAGAGAAAAACTAATTAGGCCTAGTAAGGTTATTACTAGTGTATTACTCTGCTAATGTTAATGATGCCAGAGAACAAAACCTACAAGGCCTTTAGAAGTGGACAGCTGTTATCTCGTTCTCTTCCAAGAGTACTTTCCACATGCCAGCTTTCTTACACCAGTTTTCTGATACTAGTCAATTAATTTTACTAAAAAATCAAGTCAGTTTAGAGTAACATTTTAATAAAATAACTGTCTTAAAAAATACCCATTAAAAAAGTGGCCAGATATCCCTAGAGAATCAAGTCTACAAGACTGGACTAAATGACCTTTACGGTCCTTTATAACCCTAAGAATCTATAGTATCCTGGTTCCCTGAGGGTTGGCAGTCACTACAAATCATTGCTATCATAACTGTTACAACCTGCCAGGGGCGGGAAGGGTGTTACTAAGGACATAACAATTGGAAGAACAGGCAACACAAAATAATGCATCACTGTCAAATCTATTCAGTAATTATTGGTAAGTAGGGATCGGAATTTAAGTCCCTGACTTTCTGAGTTGAAAGGGGAACCTGGAGGTCATTTAATCCAGCACTTATCCAATGAATGAACCTCTCACTGCAACACCTCCAGTAACAAGTGCCAATTCAATCCATGCTAGAACACTCATTACTCCAGAGGCAGCCCATTTCTCCATTTCTTTTGTCAGGCAGTTCTAAGGGACAAGTTTTTCCTTAAATTAAGGCAAAAATCTGTCTTTGGGCAGTTCTGCCAACCCAGAGTCATAAAAAATAAGTCTCCTACATAGTAGCAGCCTTGCAGTAATTTCCATACAGTAATTTCCATGTCTACTTCCTCACCTCTTCCCTCCCATCCCTTCACTCTTCTCCCAGGTAAACATCTGCAGTTACTCCAACATTCTTCCTACAACATAATTTCAAGTTCTCGCAATATTTCAGTTTTTTTCTTCTTGACCTGCTTCAAGTTTTCAAAGTTCCCTTTAGAGTGTGGTGCCTAAATAAATTGTACACAATTTTCCCCACATGTTTTGAATAATGAAAGTAGGTCTATCATCTTGGTTTTTGTGGATATTATATGGTAACTAATAACTTGCCCTACTGAAGCAATGGCAAATGTCTCCAATAATCATGGTAACAAATGGACAGGTCAGATTTTTATAGACTTAACTTTTGATTTCATCAATTCTAGAGAACAAACACAGGATTTACATGTCTGTACTTTTCTCCGATAACAATGATAACTACAGGTTATTAAGGACTTATTTTGTGTCAGGCACATACTTTACATGTATGTTTTCTCATTTGATTCTGATAATAATCCAACAAAGTAGGTCTCTTTATACCCATTTTACAGACAGAAGTGAAACACAGACAGATGAAATCATTTAATGTGGATCTGTACAATGCATATGCCAAAACTGGGGTATAAAGAATAGACATACAGTTGATTTCACTGATGAGCAGTTATTGATTGATGATACAGGTAAAGGGCATAGACTTTGGAATTATAAACTTATGTTTAATCCTAGCTTTGCCACTAACTATTTCACCTTGGACACTTTGCTTCAATTCTCTGGTTCTTGGGCAGTCTCATGTGCAAGGTGACCACAGATAACAATACTTGAAATTTGTTAAGAGGGCAGCACATCATCAAGTTGTACACTTTAAATATATAATTTTTAAGAATTGAGTTTCTTCATTCATTTAAAGACATTCTCTAGGTCTTGATTTTTCTCTACAAAATGAGGATATTATGCACATTATTAGATTAAATGAAGTAACATATCTAAAGCCACTTGTTACTGTGCCAACAGAAATTGAGTTTTTCTCCATGGATTTGGTTTTAATAATCCAGAAGTCAAATGAGTTAAGAAGGTAACTGAGTATTGTCCAAATGGAAATAAAATAAATAGCAAAATGTGAGGTCTGAAATTGCCAAGACCATGTAATACAGATGACTGACTGCCTGAGAGGATCTCCTGGGGTTGGCATACCATAACAATGTATATGTTTCCTGCTTACTATGGTAAATAACTTCCTGGCTGCCAAAGAGCAGGTCAGCTTGAAGTGGATAATTTGTTTTTTCAAGGCCAAACTAGCTAGAGGTTCCTCAGATTGGATATAGTCTTCACAGTATTCACCCTGCTTCTACTAGTAAAAATTTGACTTAGCTGAGGAGAGGTAAAAGAGCATTAAGTGCTACTTCTAGGAGGCAGGGAAGGATTCAGAGGGCAGGGTTGGAAGACAGTGGGAGGGAGAAAGCAGGCAGAAAAAATGAAAGAATAATATAAATCAGTGATTCAAGAATTTCCCCCAAAAGATTTTTTAATAATAAAAAATTAGAACTGAAAAAGGGGAATTTTTTTCTATATTACATAAACATTCACACCTCTCACTGTTGGAAATGGATGAAAACTAAAATACACTTTCCCACTTTAGCCTGTGTACACCTTTGTTGAAGTATGTACCTATGATTTCATCCTGAGATAACATTGATCCACTGATCTTATACTTGGCAGTATTTTCGAAACTGTCACTACATTTTACCTAATTTAGGAAAGGACTTCCTGATAAATTAGAATTTACATGCAGAGAAAGTGTCAGTGCTTTAAGATACTTCAAATATGTTGAAAACAAAGTTGGTACAAGCAAAATAATTATAAGGAATATACTATATTCCTAAGCTAGAGGAATACCTCCATCATCTCCCTCTCCACTAAATTTTTAAACAAGAAATATCTTAAAATTTCTATTTTTCTCAGTGCAAAATTTCTGGTCATTGAATATTTAAAATTTCTTAAGAATTATACTAAATGCAAATAATGTTTATATTTGAGTTTCGGAATTTGGAATAATTATCAAACTTTTTTCCCTGAGTTTGCCACAATAAATCTTAAAGTCATAAAAAAATTTTTTTCTTAATTCTTAGGTTTATAAATAACCAAGTGACCAGGTGTGGTGGTTCATGCCTGTAATCCCAGCACTTTGGGAGGCCAAGGCAGGCAGATCACAAGGTCAGGAGTTCGAGACCAGCCTGGCCAACATGATGAAACCGTCTCTACTAAAAATACAAAAATTAGCTGGGCGTGGTGACGGGTGCCTGCAGTCCCAGCTACTCGGGAGGCTGAGGCAGAAGAATCACTTGAACCTGGGAAGCGGAGGTTGCAGTCAGCCGAGATCGTGCCACTGCACTCTAGCCTGGGTGAGAGAGCAAGACTCCGTCTCCAAAAACATAAAATAAAATAATCAAGTAAGCCTAGAAATCTCAAGTTTCTAAATTTCTATGAAATAAGTCCAGAGAGTATAAAATGAATTAGATATGCTATTGAACTACACCTTATTATTAAGCCTTGAGCCTACTACAAGTCTTTAAAAAATTCAACACTGTATTACTGTTTAGATTCAAAGCTACTGTTTGTTACGATACAAACGGATGTACCCTTTTATAAACCCATAGAAGACTCTTCTCTCAAAACTGCCAGGAAAAAGCTGAACACTCTAGGAGTTCTCATTATTATCTTATGGGTACAATTAATCTTTCTACTGCTGGTTTCACTCTTAGGTTTGGTTGTTAGGAAGAACACTGACAAATCTGTGATCTATCTTTGCAATTATGCAGGACTTTTTAGAATACAATTGTGTGTATAACTGTAGCTTTACATTGCTATTCTATCTTATTTTTCCATTATTCTGAGTTTTTTAACCTTAAAAAAAGTATTGTGTATGTTTTTATAAGTCATTGTGAATGCTTTTTGGAATACTGCAGGGAAAAAAGTAATAAAATTTGCAGCAAATACTCAACGAAATCCAATCTGTTTTGATCCAAACTAGGGAAAACCATAGGACTAATTTAAATCCATTTCAACCTCATCCCTTTATCTTTCTTCCTTCACATTTTATAACATGAAATTGAAAGATATATCCACTGTATTTACTGGAAAAATTTTTAATGCTCTCTATACTTAAAATAAGAAACATCTTAATGCCCTTAACTGAGGAATAAATCCTATACACTTTTGGCCTTTTTTCTACAGCTTTTCTCATGTATAAAAATAATTAACAAAAACAACAAATAATCACATCAGAGTAAGATACAATTCATGGGAAATCTAAATTGCAAATACATCAAATGCATATTTTTATTAAATAAATACTTGTTACTTACTATTTAGAGAATCTTCTGATTTCTTTGAAGATGAATGTCCTGAAAAGGAAACATCATTGATTTAATAAGTATCATCCTGTAGTAGTGCAATCATTGTAGCTGTAACCAGAATTCTTAGCAATATTCTAGTTTGCTTATAGTCTTAAAGATAAGCACTTCACTGTTTTCTTTTTTTTTTTTTTTTAAGACAGAGTCTCGCTCTGTCGCCCAGGCTGGAGTAGAGTGGTGCGATCTCGCCTCACTGCAAGCTCTGCCTCCTGGGTTTACGCCATTCTCCTGCCTCAGCCTCCCGAGTAGCTGGGACTACAGGCGCCCGCCACCTCGCCCGGCTAGTTTTTTGTGTTTTTTTAGTAGAGACAGGGTTTCACCGTGTTCGCTAGGATGGTCTCGATCTCCTGACCTCGTGATCCGCCCGTCTCGGCCTCCCAAAGTGCTGGGATTACAGGCCTGAGCCACCGCGCACTGTTTTCTAATCTTTCATGTTTCTTAGTCTTATCTCCCTAATTAAAATGTTACATTCTTTTAGGCAGGGATCATATCTTATGTTCTCATTGGTCTGTAATAGCCAGCACAAAACTTAAAAAATAATGAATACCTGCAAAAAAAATCTCATATTGCTAAAAAGAACACCTCACAGATTAGCTGCAATATAAGCAATAATTTATTATCTATAGAGATGTTCAACATTTGAAAGCAGTTTACAAATAAATACTTGCTTTTTACAGTATCTTTTCTAAAGTCATATGCAGATGAGCATTAGTTCTCAGTAATTGATAAGAACACATACAATTATGTCATAAAACAAAAATTCTCAACTCTACAATGGTCATCCAGTGACAGAAACAGAGAGAGAAAGGCACTGAAGATCTATCAGTGTAATTTTTAAAAAAATCACCATGATACAGAGTTTTCTGCAATAAGACCTCAGGGAAAATATTTCTGAAGGATGATAAAGTAAAAAAGGGCAGGTGACAGATAGTAACAATTCCTCCAACGTTCCCAGATAGGAGGCCTCATAACCCAAAGTTTTTGGCCCCTTTAGACCAGGTGAAGAGTATAAGAACTACAGGGTAAGGAAATAGGAAATGTATTCTTTCCTGTCATCCTCTAATGAGGAACATGATACCTGCTTCCCAATATCCAAAGTTCTACAGGTAAAAAAGACGTTAGGCTTAATTTGGAGGCCCAAGGACATAATTAGAACCAAAGGGAGGACACTGTAGATTTGGGCTGAATGTTAAGAGAAACATGCTAGCAATTACAACTACCTGAAAATATAAAGCATTATTTTTGGTAGTAGTGGGTTCCTTTTCCCTGGAAATGTTGAACCAATGCAGAACAATCACATGATACATAGCAGTGCCTCTCTCAAACTTTAGCGCATATGATTCGCCCTGGGAACTTGTTAGTAGATCTGGAAGGTATGAGATTGTGAGTTGCTAACAAGTTCTCAAATGCTGCCCAGAGGACCATACTTTGAAAAGCAAAAATAAAGAATATCCTTTCAGTCATGATTCCAGAACTGATCTCTGAAGTTCCTCTGACTTTGAGAAAATGTGGTTGAATTCACTGATTCACTCACTTACATTTATTGAATGCCTACTATGGGAGCAAGCACTATCAGGAATTAGAGATAACAAAGTAAACATGTTACATAGTCCCTTCCCTGACAGAAAATAAACAAATTATTCCAAGGATATTATGTATTTCTAAAGGAGAAGTGAGAGGTATTATTGGAATATGTAAGATGAACATCATCTTATTTGGAGAAGTGAGGTGAAAGGGTGCCAGGAAGGGCCTTTCCAAGGAACTGAGCTAAGCTGAAACCTGAAGGATGAGGTAGCTTTTGGGAAAGGGGTGATGGTGAGACGGATAAGATTCTGAACATTTTGCCAAGGCAGTCTACCTAAATATCTTGTTCTCCCCATACCTGCCAAAGCGGACTGGTCCTTAAAGTCAGTTATTGATCTTTCTCACTTTTTCTCTCTATCCATTCATTCAACTATCTAGTTCATCCATCTATTACTTATTTAACATTTTCTAAGATAGTAACCTAAAGCTATGAGAGTTGATGGGATTACACTGGGAGTACAGAGAGAAACTAGAGAAATCTAGGTAAGAGCACCAAGGAACTCTAACACCTAAATGTAAGACTGAGAAGGAACTTCAGTTAAAAGCAGCTAAGGAGGTCGGGTGTGGTGACTCATGCTGGTAATCCCAGCACTTTGGGAGGCCAAGGTGAGAGAACTGCTTGAGGTCAGGAGTTTGAGACCAGTCTGGTAAACAGCAAGACCCCTATGCAAAAACAAAAAACAAAAAACAAAAATTAGCTGAGTGTGGTAATGTGGGCCTGTAGTCCCAGTTACTTGGGAGACTGAGAAAGGAGGATCACTTGGGCCTCAGAGGTTAAGCCTGCAGTAAGCCAAGATTATGTCACTGTATTCCAGCACTCCAGCCTGGGGCCTGGATGACAGAACAAGACCCTGTCTTACAACAACAACCAAAAAAAAAAAAAAAAAAAAAAGCTTCAGCTAAGGAGAGGCCAGAAAGACAGAAATAAAATTAAAGGAAGTTGTTTTGAGGCATGCCAACAGTCCGAACGCAGCTGAGATGTTAAGCATGTATTAATTACTCTTCAAGTCTGGTCCAAATTAAGGTGGTCTGGCAAGAAAGAATCAAATCAATGATAAAGCTAATTCCAGATGATCCCAGATAAGGTATTAAAGAGTTCCACATGGTTTTCCTAAAAGTTTGCTAAAATTTTGTTATTTTCTGTTATATACCATAGAAGTTGGGGGTAAAAAAGTTGTATTTCTAGAGACTTTGCTTTCAAAGGCAGTCTAAATAGAGAATACATAGGAAAGAGATATCTCAATTCCACCTGGCTTTGGTCTTCTATCCCTGAAGAATCTTCAAAGTCTTTTACTCTCTCACTATTATTTATGCTGAACATGAGCTAGTGGGGTGCCAGGGATATAGCAATGAACAAAGTAGGAAGAATCTCTGCCTCTTTTTGGCTTTTACATCGTCATATGTGTAATAATGGAAAGTGTCAGAAGGCATGACAGCATTACAAATGAGAGTCCTAATTTAGATTCAAGGTGGAGGATGAAATCAGGAAAGGATCGGAAAAGACATTTAAAAGCTTAGACCTGAAGGTGAGCTGGAATAGAACTGAGGGTTTTAGGAAGAGAAGATGCAGCATCCATGTAACCCCTAAAATTGAAAGAGGCTTGACATTTTGCAGAAACTGAAAGGTTACATGGGGGGAGTATGAACGTGAGGTATGGAGTGGTGAGAAACAAGCCTTGTATGGTACACAAGTTCTGGATCCCACAGAACCTTTTAGCTTTGTCCAGGATTTTGGTTATCAGCCTAAAAACAACAGGAAATAACTGATTTATGGAGAATGGATTAAGAGGAGGGAAGGTGGAATGGCAGGACAGAGGCGGAACCCGTAAGGAGAATATAACAGTAGCCTATAAGAGAAAATATAGAGGTTTGTAGTAGGGTGGAGAGAACTTCAGAAATACATACTCTGGGGGTAAAATTCACAGGACTTGGTGACAAATTAAACATAAATAATAAGGTGAAAGAAAGTATCAAGGATAATCCCCAGATTTCTGATACTAGTTTTTAGGTCAATACAGGTGTCATCTACTGATGGAACACTAAAGGAAAAACGTTTATAAGGAAGATCACATGCATATGTATGCATAATATGAAGGGTCCAATCCCAGCCCTGAACCTCAGTATTCATCTACCTCATCTATTTTGATTGTACTGAGTAACATTTTATAAAGTAGAGACTAGTTCTTTCATTTGGAATATGCAGTGATTAACATGGTATCACAGTTTTGATAAGAATAAACATATAATACAATGAGGGCAACAAATTTCTTAAGTGACACATTAAATATTTTACTAGCATATAAGGATAAATAACTTTCTAAGACTCAAAAGATATTTTTAACATTTATTGGTTAAAATTTACCTTAGAGGGGAAAATAATTAACATAGAGACAAAACGGCATTCTGCTACAAATGCCATCTCTCAAGCAATAAAATGACAATATCTTCCTCTCACCATCTATCAATTTTACGAAGACTAAAGCTTGGTGACACCATATACTTGAAGCTATGGGAGTAGACAGTATCACAAGGGCATGTAGATTTAAACTCTGCTACATAATGAATATATCATGATGTGCAAGAAGAAGTAAATGCTTCTAAGAATGCAACATATCTAATGATCTTCATAGCTGGAGCGAGAGAGCCCTCTCCTGTCCAAATATTGTATTAACATTGGCTTGAATCTAATTCAATTACCTATCTAGATTAAGTATGATTCACTATAAATTACAGCCGATTTGACTCTATTATGGACAAAAAAAGCAACTAGAAGTAACCTTTGTAATAGCTAATATGTGCCAAGTACTATGCAAACTGCTTAATGAATTATCTCATTTCAACTTCTGAACAATTCTAAAAGGAATCATGACCATTTTACACATAAAGAAATTGAGTCTTAGAGAGCTTAAGGACTGCTGAGGAAAAAGCAGGCAGTTCTAAGTATATGTGCACAGCACTATGCTAGGTTCTGAGAACACAGATACATGACAATCTTTCTCATTTCTAGAAACTCATAAACTAGTGAAAAAATCACACAGGCCATTATAAATAATATCAGTATTATAATTTTATATTGATTTATACATTGTAGACTGTTGAAAGGCTCTGATCAAAGTGCCTTTCACATTCTCATTTGAGTTTCCACAATAAGCTTGACCAGCATGAAGGCTAGATATTCACCTCACCCCTATACACATAAGAGAAATAAAGCAAAGCAGTTCAGTGACTTATCCAAAGTAGGTGACAAAGTCTGTAGGTGACAAAGCCAGGAATTAGAAAACTGTTGGCAATATTATACTATCTGCCAAAAATGAACTAAAATTAACCCTTAATTAATTTAGAGGAGTTCTTAAAACTCCTGTAAGTCACTTTAAGTTCATATCTAAATTCTCAGTTTCCTCTCAATTACCATAAAATGAAATTCTAACTGCATTCACCAATTAGATGAATGAAATACGGCAGATTATATTTCATGCTCATAAATGTGAGTAGACGCTTTATCTTAATTTCCTTTTACCTTTATCTTTTTTCTTGGAGGCCTCTTCTGCAGAAGATAATCTGGATTTTTTACATGATGACTCTCCACAATCTTTTTTGGTTTTATCTTTTCTTTTTTTTGACTTGATTTCTTTTCTCCTTTATGTTAAGCAATATAAAATTAAAGTTAACTTTTCCAACTGACCTTTTCAAAAATAAAAACCATCATATGAACAAAAAACCAAAATCAGTTAAAATACTTATTTTTTAAATGTGATTTATATAATAAGGGATGTTAAGTGAGTCTGTAAATATTTTAGGCTAGTATATTAATTAAAACTATCTGTAAGACAATAAAGTCTTAACATTGAGACAAATAATTATTTTCTATAAGTTCTGTATACAACCATAGTAAATACAAATTATAATTGTATTTGTTTCCTTCTTTCTATATTCTATCACTTAGCCTTTTAAAACAAAATTACAAGAACAAATCTCATTTCTCTTCACATAATCCATATCCACCTACATGTTAAAAAAGCACAAATAAGGTGAAACTGCTGAACAGCTCTAAGCCACCAGTAAATAGAAATTTCTTAAGAATAAAGGAATATAGTAAAAGCATAATGGAATGAAAATGGAAAGGGCTTATTGTTAATTCATATATCAACATCAGGCCACTTATAATTTGTACTCTTATTGTTGCAGCTTTATCTCTTCTAGGCCAGGTTTACAAGGTTGGCAAGCAATTACTTAATTTTAATAGGTTAAAAAAAATACTAAATGGGAAAAGGTGATAATGCTGAAATTGGGACTGGCGAGGAGGATAGAGACAAAGAAAAGATTACTTTCAAAAAACTTGTTCAGTAGATTTTCCAAGTTAAAGTACATATACCAAATGCTATAATAGTATTTAATGCAGTAACCACTTTTGCCTATTTTTTAAGAATCACTTCCATTTTGAAATGAAGTTCAAAAGTTAAGGTCAAAACAAATCTCTGGTGTCTTTCACTATCACTGATGGGAAGGGGAAATAAAGGTTTAGGCTATTTCAGTAATCTAAAAAAGTTCCAGCTCGGTGTGGAGGCTTATGCCTATCATCCCAGCACTTTGGGCGCCTGAGGCAGAACTGCTTGAGTCCAGGAGTTTGAGACCAGCATGGGCAACACAGGGAAACACCATCTCTACAAAAACGTAAAAAAAAATTATCCAGGTGTGGTGATGTACACCTGTAGTCTCAGCAATTCTGGAGGCTGAGATGGAAGGATGACTTGAGCTCAGGAGGCTGAGGCTGCAATGAGCCATGATCACACACCACTGCTTCAGCCCAGCCAACAGAGTGAGACTTTGTCTCAAAAAAAATAAAGAATAATGAAAATAATAAAAATAATTCTGCTAATTTTAAGAATTAAAAATATTATTTAACATTTCTTTTTAACAGCTAAAGTACTATATAGGCATATTTATGACAAAGCTGTTATTTTTTGACAACCCATGTGATTGTTTGAAAAAAAAGAAAGCTATTTTAAAATTAATATGCTTATGTATACATTTAATAAAGTTGCAAAAGTTGAACTAATTTAACTGTTATTCAGGGCATAAAACCTGACCATCACAAAGGCAAGTTGCAAAGAATCAGTCTGAACATCTTTAATGCCAGTTACTGTGGCAAGCAATTTACATGCACTTTCATTTATTCCCCACAATAGCCTGAGTAGCCTCATTTTTACAGGTGACAAGAGTTAAGTCTTACAGAGGTTAAGAAGTTTGTCCAAGAGGAAGCCTAGTAAGTGGAGAAGCTGAGATTAAAAACCCAGGTCTGATTTCAAACCCCATGACTGCAGGTCACTGGTATTCCCACACATTCAAGGTGGCAGATACAGTAAAGCTCATTCAATAAAAGCCTGATTTTAACTTTTTTTTCTTTTCTTTTTTTTTTTTTTTGGGGGGGGGACAGAGTTTCGCTCTGTTGCTAGGCTGGAATGCAGTGGCTCAATGTCGGCTCATTGCAACCTCCGCCTCCCAGGTTCAAGTAATTCTCCTGCCTCAGTCTCCCCAGTAGCTGGGATTACAGGCACCTGCCACCACACCCAGTTAATTTCTGTATTTTCAGTAGAGACAGGGTTTTACCATGTTGGCCAGGCTGGTCTCAAACTTCTAACCTCAAGTGATCAACCCAACTTGGCCTTCCCAAGTGCTAGGATTACAGGCATGAGCCACAGCGCCTGTCCTTGATTTTAACATTAAAATGAGTATAGAGGTGTCTAATCCTTTGTAAGAACAGCAAACTCCAGCTAAAACACTGTCTAAATGAGACACAAGAACTGCTTTATGAAGTCTGCTTTACAATGTAATTTCTAACATTAAAGTGTCAGGACATTGGCTCCAAACTAAAAACTCTAACATCCATCTACCACCCCACATAGGCCTTTACATTTAAAACTGCTTGGCAAGAATAGGGCATGGTGGACTTCTAAACCCCTAGTTTACGTAGCCATACAACAACGCCCGATTTTCTACATGATCAACCAATTCAACCATCAACCACCCAAGTCTACATTTAGACACTTAGTGCAGGTAAATGGCTATATCCTGGATTACCAAACATTAAGAATGGCATTTTAAAAGACATTACCTGTGATGAAAATTTAATTTAATGGAACATTCTTGGCATAACCCTAAAAAGAAAAGACACCAATGAATGATTTTGAATAACCACACTGTTAATGTAGTTTTAATATCATAAATTCGCACTTTATATTCCATTACTATAAGAGGGGAAACAATCTGAAGAAAACAATCCGACCTTCATCACCTCAAAAATGCAAATATATACACACATACATATAATAAAAATATTAGATTGCTTGAGGAATTGAAAATATTCTAACATTATTTTAGAAAAATGTATTGTCAATTTGTTCTAAAAACAAACTGTGTTCCACAGGCATGTTAACATGTGTCTCACATCAAAGATATCTAATAATAATGTGGGTATAGTCATTTCCTCTGAAGTATTCTAAGAACTTTCAAACGCAAAGGAACTTTTCAAATAGTTCCATTTTTTTCCCCCTTAATCTCAGTTCACACTGGCTGACTTTTCCTCTTGAGCACTTCCAGAAGGAACTCAGAAACCAGTCTGTATTGATGTGCATAAGTAGCATGTGGGGACATTCCTGACTTTTATTAGGTGTGAGCAGAAAACTCTCAAGGCACATTTACTTAGAACCCAGAGAAGGCTAAAGGCAATAATATGATGAGGGAGAGAAACAGCTGACACATGAAGACTAGCTTAAAAAATAAATAAAAGAATGACAGACTCTAAAACATGCATCCTAAGGGAAACTGCTGTATTCTGGAGTATTTATTCCCTATGGTTTTAAGACTGAGGTCAAGAACAACGATGCCTTCCTAAAGTTTTTCTTTATTAATACTGTCAAACAGAGTGAATTTATTTATTATCTGTGCTACAACAATATCACTGAGCAATCAGCTAATGTGAGTTTCTACACTGCCTTTTCTGATATTGTGCCTCTTCGCTATGTAATGTGGTGGCATTCTCACGTTAATGGGAACAGAGCCTCACTCTACAAATTACCAGTTTACATTTGACATTAGAATTCTTTTTACTGAAAACACCATTGTAATGCTAAAAATGTAAAAATTTGAGGCTCAAAAGTTGACTTTGGGAAGCTCCAAGAAAAAAGAGCACTTCCAGAAAGATATGTTAAAAACTGTACTCGAATTTTAAAGTCTATATATTTTTAATTTTAAATTAAAGACAAACTTGGAAGAATCAATCGTATCCCCCCTAAAATCAACTTACTTAATTTAACAAGTGCATTTCTCTTTTCACCATGCTCAATATAACCAAAATTTACTTCCCAACTCTTTAAGCCTTCTTTTTTATCACAATATTTATTTCCACAGAAAAACTGACCTGCAGAAAGGAAAGGAATATTAGCTACGGTAGTTGGTGACAATATTTATCTATATGATCTAGTATTATCCCTAAAATGCACTTCTAAAATATGTAAATTAGCCATAGTCAGCCTTTAAAAACTGACCAGAGTAATACGTTCAACCAACTTGTAAACAAGTATCGAATCAAAGTACTGTTACCAAAAAAATCAGTCACAGAATTCTTGCTTGATAGACTGTATTTAGACAGACATTTTAGGGACTCCCTATTAGGGAATCTTATACTTTGGAAAGACAGTATTAAAGAATGGACATATTTCTCAGAAAGTTGGTTTAAGGAAAAAAACAAACAAACAAACAAACAAAAAATGTACTCACAAATACCCCAAAAGACAAAAACACACTTTCCAAAGTACATGCACTTATAGCTGGGTGAAACCTTTCAATATTTAATGGTCATAATAAAATTAATATTTTTAAGTATTAGCAAAATGACATTTAAATACTAGCACAGATGGCCTTGAAAACACAATTAAAAATTCTAGCACTTTGAGGCGAAGTACAATATGTAGTCAAACCAGATACTCTACATTTTAGTATAACTTGACACTATTATTAACATCACCCACATCACCATGTCCACAATACATTAAAACCTCCAAAAAAGACTGATAACCTGAGAGAAAAAAAGAGAAACGACTCAACAGTAATTTACTTTGGCAAAAAGACAAGACAAACTTTTATTAATTTATATCACAGTAATTTGCACCAACAGGAGCGAATCTGTAACCAGCAAATCTTTTTTCATAAAAATTAAGAAATTATCAAAATGAATTTAGAAAATTATACCCTAAAAAGACTGATTTCTAAATCAGTCTTTTAAACTCATTCCAAATGAGTATTTTATTAAATCTATATTTTTAGTAGGTAAGACTTTGTTGTTAAAATAGTAACAAAATTATAACTTTATAAAATAAATCACAACAGTAGCTTTCTTTTCCTTCCCTAACTAGTCCTTTATTCAGTTATATGAATTTAGAGACTACCCATCAATTTTTTTTAAAAGGTAACGTTATAAACTCACCTGAAAATCTCATTCAATAAAAGTACAACATCTTAAAATTGTGATAGACATTTCAGGATTTCTCATTATTTTAGATAAAAACATACACTAAAGTATAACCCTAGGAAAAGTTAAAATAGCTTTAAATTTATTTTTTCCTTAATGTTGTTTCATGGCATATCCAATTTCACACCTAACATATCCAATTTATGGAAGATATATACGAGCTACAATGATAGCATAAATATTTAATCATTTAAAAATGTAATCTTTCCATTTAAAGTATTTTTTAAAGTAAGTTTAAAATTATTTCCTTAATGCTACTACATAGTTTTCAGCACTTTAACACTTAAAATGCAATTACTCAGTAAGGAGCTAATTTTATAGCAAGAGACAGTATGGAGATACATAATTTCCAGGAAAAATGTTATGAATAGATTTACAATAATGCATAGAAAAAGTATTTACTGATTGCCTACCAAATGTCTGGTCTTTTGCTATTAGACTAAGTATTTGGGCTCAATCTCAGGGACTTCCAAAAATGAGTACTAGCCTGACCCAAAATTCTATTGGGTTTAAAATGATACTTCTACTTTCAAAATGTGGATTTGGCTGAAAATAGTAATACCAATTCATTATTCCAAAAATTAATAAAGAACGGAAAAGAATAATGCTTTCTTTTTGTTGAAAGTTGTCTTGCTATGAAATCTTTAATTTGTTAAATATTTTCTACATATTTAGAAATTCGTAGAACATTCAACTGAATGTTCTAAAGGCAAAATTATAAAGGTAACAATCATTAAAGCATTATATTCTGACCTTTGCTAATAATGTACCATGAATTCACCTTCTCTAATTTTACTTTTGTAGATAAGAATTTCTTGTATATGTTAGGAATGATCTTAATGACTCCAATTCAGAAGCTTAACAAAATAAGTTTATTCTATTAAAAAGCAAAAATTTTAAAGAATTACCTTTTCCTGAAATTACTTCTTTTTCTACTCGCCACCTAAATCCAAACTGACAATAAAAAAATTACATTTATGTCAATGTAAATTTAAATTAAATTTAAATTATACAGAAATCTAAACATGGAGCCAACAATCACATTCACCAACCTAAAAAATAAATGTAATTCCCATGACAGATTTTTCTCTTCTTACAGGATTTGAAGAAAATACACTGAACAATTAGCAATTTATCTGTTAAGAACAACCTACTTTAAGATAGCTTAAAAGTTATAGGTGCCAGACCACAAGATACCTAAGTTAACAAATAAGATGTCCTGTTCTATAAGACTGACATGAAAAAAAGAGGTTATGGTATAGTAAAGAGGTAGTATGTTCTAGTACAAAAAGTACAGCCTTTGGAGTCAGATTATTTATGTTTGCATTTTAGCTCTACCACTTAACAGTTGTATAGTACAGGGCAAATTATTTAATTTCTTTTTGCCTTAGCTTCCTCATACATGTAAAGTAGAAATATGAGTACCTACTTCCTTGGTACTCATAGAGGTTTAAAGAGGTTTAAATGAGATAATACATATGAAGCACTTAGAATAGTAACTAGTAGACTCTAACAATCATGCTTCTTGGTATTTACCCAAATGAGCTGAAAACTAATGTCCACACAAAAGCCTAAATATAGGTGTTTACAGCAACTTTATTTCTAATTGCCAAAACTTGGAAGCAACCAAGATGTTCTTCATTAAGTGAATGGATAAACAACTGTGGTACATCCAGACAATTAATATTATTCAGTGGTAAGAAAAAATACCAAACCATGAAGACATGGAGAAACTTAAGTGCATATTACAAAGTGAAAGAACCCAATCTGAAAAGACTACATATATATGATTTCAACTATATGATATTCCGGAAAAGGCAAAACTATAGATGAAGTAGAAAGATCAGTAGTTGCCAGGGATTAGGAAGGAAGGTGGGATGAACAGGTGGAGCACAGAGGATTTTTCAGGGCAGTGCAAGCATACTCTATGATACTATAATGGTAGACACACATCATCACACATTTGTCAAAGCAGTAGAATGTACAATATCAAGAGTGAACCCTAATGTAAGCTATGGACTTCAAATGATAACGATATATCAATGTAGGTTCACTGATTGTAACAAATGTACCACTCTGGTGTGGGATGCTGACAGTAGGGGATGCTATGCATGCATAAGGGCAGGGGGTATATGGGAACTCTGTACTTTCTGCTCAATTTTGTTGTAAACCTAAAAATGCTCTAAAAATTAAAAACAAACAAACAAACAAAAAAACACTTGGGAAGATTACTTGAACCCGGGAGGTGGAGGCTGCAGTGAGCCATGATCATGCCACTGCATTCCATCCACCCTGGGCAACTGAGCAAGATCCTGTCTCAAAACAAACAAAAACAACAACAACAAACAAAAACAAACAAAAAACCACTCAAGGCTAGAAACATGCATACCTGTACCCAACTCAAGAAGCTCTTGTCACTCATTAGGTCTTAACCTTGGGAAAGTTACTTAACTTCTGTACTTCCTCTTCATGTATAAAAATGGAAATAGTAACAACCTTAAGTTCACAGGATTGCTATAGTAAGACAGAGGATTCAGATAAAGTGTTCAATGCCTGGCTAACTTCAGTTTGTTGTGGGTTGTTTGTTTTGTTTGTTTTCAGCCTTCCAAATAGCTAGGACTACAGGCATGTGCTACCCTGCCTGGCTAATTTTACTTTTTATAGAGATAAGGTCTCACTATATTGCCTAGGCTGGTTTTGAACTCCTGGCCTCAAGCTATCCTCCTACCTCAGTCTCCCAGAGTACTGGGATTATAGGCAACAGCCACTGTGCCTGGCAATTTCAATTATTTTTTTTAAAAAATCATCAATCTATTACTTGAATTTGGCAATTTTGTATTTTAAATGCAAATAAAGGCTCAAAATATTTCAAAATATTCTGATTAAAACCCAACAAAAATAAAATCCTCCAAATCTAGGGGAAAAAATAAAATTTCAGGATAACTCTGTTTAATTCTATTTTTTAGCCTATATATGTATGTGGAGATTGCTTGCATCCAACATATGTGAGGATGTCTACTGAAGCACAGCCAAGTGTAACAGTAACAGTTTCCAAACTTTCTTCTTCATTCATTAATCTATTCACCAAATAACTTATTAAGCAATTACCTATTGGGCTTGGCATTCCACTGAGGATAAAAAGTGATTATTAAAATAGTGTGTCAACAAGAAGGTTATAATATTATGAGGAAATAATAAATGTAACAAAACAAATTACATTATATCCTACTAGTTAAAGACTGTATATTCTTTCCTGACATAAATGTCCTAGTTTGGATTAAAGTTGAAGTTATTCAGGATTTGGTGCCGAGCCTCCTTTTCTTCTCACTCTGCACTCATCACAATGACGTCACGTACGCAAGCAGTAAACAAGGATTCTGACTTTATCACCATCGACTTGAACTTTTATGTATACAAAAAATAAACTTTCCAGCTCATTCAAGCCAGTGGTTTTTTTCAGGGAGTGTTCTCTGTCCCTGTAGCTGGACCTATCAATGATACATTGATCCAGCTAAAAAGGGGAAATGCAATAAAGAAAGGAATAGGAGTAAGAGGCAAAGATGGAAATTCACTAAAAATGCTCTAAAAGAATCTACTGTATATATTAGGAGCTGTTTTTAATTAAGCGAATAATACACTGTCTTTGTATAAATAAAGGGAAGAGAAAATGCACCCTAGTGAGGGAACCAAAGGCATTACTCTTTCTCCAACACTTCAAACATGGTATACCAAAACTAAACTCTTGCCCCCCAGCAAAAAAAATCACCCTCCAAATTCTGTATTTTTCTCAGCATCCGTGCTCAGAATCTGTGAGTCATATCTGATTTCTTGCTGCATTTACCCTCAAATACAATCACTCATCATGTTCTAGCAGGAAAATACACTTTTTTTCAAGCTTATTCTCTTTAAAGTATGATTTCTAGTGGTATTCCTTTTTAAAAAACTGAGAACTCAATTATTTAATTTTTATTTATGTATATTTTCTCCCCTCAACTAGACTAGTTTCTTCTGAAGAGTACTATTAATCCACAGTACCTCGTCCAGTTTCAATAGATACTGAACAACAACAACAAAATACTGAAGAATTACGATGGTATTAGGAAGTGGGGAAAAATAAAAGAAATAAAAGCCAACAACTTAAGAACAATCTATGAATAAGCCAGGGCTGAAAAAGCTCCTTTGTTACATGCTCCTAGAAAGAGATAATTTTCACACTTGATTTATAATATAGTAACTTTAGGTAACTCCAATTACTGTGGTGCTTTTTGAATCAGATGTGGTACAGAGAAGACAGCTGTGAACTAGAGTCCACAACTAGTTTATAAGAAACAGAAGTTTTGGGGATATACTAAGTACATGAGTTTATAAACAGGGTATACAAAATGAACATTATTACTATTTTCTATAAGAAACTGTGAAGCAACACACTTACTAAAGGCACTACTGAAAAAAGTATTAAATCAACCTGGTTCTAATGAGATCAAACGATTTAAATGACAAAGAAATCTTCATGATACATAAATATAAGATAGCTTTTTAAACAGGTTTTTGTCTTAATACAAATATACAGTATCTACAACACATATTTATGCAACATTCCCTCCTCCCACATTTCTAACTGAGATCTGCTCCTGGGTCACCTTTTCCAGCTATAATTTGATGTTCGAGATAGAAATAAAAATAACTTTTTATTTTTTAGAGTCTCACTGTCACCCACACTGAAATGCAGTGGCACGATCATAGCTCACTGCAGCCTCAAACTTGGACTCAAGCAACCCTCTAACCTCAGCCTCCCAAGTAGCTAGAACTAAAGGCATGCACCCGGCTAATTTTTTTTAGTTTTTGTGGAGACAAGGTCTTACTATATTGCCCAGGCTGGTCTTGAACTTCTGGCCTCAAGCAATCTTCCTGCCTCAGCCTCCCAAACTGCTGAGATTACAGGAATGAGCCATCACAGCCAACCAAAACTAAAAATATTAACTAAAGTAAGATGTAAAGTGGGAAAGGAAATCTGCCATTACTAATTAGCACTGATTGAAATGTTAATTTTGCTATAATAGACATTTACGTAATAGAAGATGTACATCTGGATCTCTATAAATGGTAATCAATTTTTAAAATCTATCAATTTCAAACATCATCTGTGAAATAAGACACTATTCTGTAGAGTTAAATCATTCATCACAATCACTAGAGGCTCTAGACTGGAGTCAGGATGAAACAGGATCCAATACCCACTTGTGTTTAATTTTAGACTTTTCATGCCTCAGCTCACAAAAGAAAAAAAGCATAAATTTCCTTCTAAATTTCCATAGGCCTTTTGTAAACTCCACAGCTGCAGAGGTTAAATGGTCCAAATGACACATCATAAATGCAGGACAACTGAGTCTAGAATTAGCATCTTTAAAAGAATAATGTGGGGGGAGGGCATGATAGTATAATAAAAGTTAATATTTTACTTGAATAAGAACCTCTTTCTATAAATACGTGGAAAGCATACCTTATTTTCTTTGTATTTACTGAGATCTGCTATGCAGTATTCCTTAAATAATTTATCATAGTATTTCTTGGCAAGTCTCTTCTCCCTAGATCCATAAAAATATAATTATACATTTAGAAACTCAACCACGGTTTGCTACTTTCAAGTGATGTCAAAGAATACATATGACATAAATATTAAAGTTTTAAGAGAACTATTACTTACATGTGCATGGAATATCTGGATACTAACTATTAAAAGTGGTTCACTCAGGGAGGGAAATTGGAGAATGACAGTCACAAATGAGAAGGAGAATCACTCTTCACTGTTTACCCTTTGTAATGTTTGCATTTAAAAAAACATTTTCAGGTATGACTTTTTTCCAAAACATTTTAAAAATTAAAGCAGCGGCATATAATAGCATATTACGAGATAATACACAATACTGTAAAAAATAATGTTTTTTTTGAAGACTAAGTCAAACAATGAGAAGTCAGTTAAAACTGCCAAAAATTACCAAAAGAACCAAATAATCCTAGGTATGACTTCATGTCCTTGATTCTGAACTGTTCTATGAAGGGGCTGAACACCTTGACGAAGTGACAAAAAACCACTCAGAAAACAGGAGAAACAGGACGAAAGCATTTGATGCATTATGCCTCTGATGGCTAATTACCAAGTCATGTCCATTTCGTCCTCCTCATTCCATAGGAATCTATGATTTTCTCGTATAACATCCAAGTCTGTCTTGTCATTTTCCCTGGAAAACAGAACTTTTTAATTTAATACAAAAACAAAAGTAGTCAAATTTAGGTTAAATAGCTCTGTGAGTTTTGGAAAATTTTATTAAAAATATAATACATGAATATAGTTCTTTTGTGAGTATATATATTTGTTCATATATTTATAAAAATACTTCAGTATTTTCAAAATGTACTTATAAAAAAAAGTACTACAGAAGCAAGTTAAATGGATAAGGAATCCGTCTGTAGCATTGGTTTCAATTATACAAATGGTGCTAAGTTACCAAAGCTAGAATGAGAAACCTGACTAAACACTAAATGAATAAAGAAAAGTGAATGAAAATAAGTTTCAGAATCTAACCAAAAGTCTATAAAACACCACTCTGCTGAGATTTAATTTTAAAAAATATGAAAAGTTTTCCATATCTCATTTCACTAGTTTCCTAGGTAGAAGACTGAGTAAAGGAGAAAGAGAGCCAAAGGGATTGATCTTTTAAAATAAAATGCTAACAGTCTGGAGGTAAAAAAGAAAAAGAAAAAAAAGTGATTGTTGGGAGATACAGGATAAATTGATAGGGGAGATAAATTGGGGGTAAATGAGATGGTACTAAAGTTTCTCAGAGTGCTGCCAACTCAGAAAATTGTTAGAGGGGAAAAAAAAAACTCACATAAAACTAATAAGTTCTAAGACCTGTGGACACTATAGCAGTACAATTCGCAATTGCAAAGCTATGGAACCGACCAAAGTGCCCATTAACTAATGAGTGGATAAAGAAAATGTGGTGTGTATATATATATACAACATGGAATATTACTCAGCCACAGAAAGGAATGAAATGATGTCTTTTGCAGTAATTTGGATGGAGCCGGAGGCCATTATTCTAAGTGAAGTAACTCAGGAATGGAAAACCAAATATCCTATGTTCTCATTTACATGTGGGAGCTAAGCTATGAGGACGCAAAGGCAAAAGAGTCATATAATGGACTTTAGGGACTTAAGGTGGGGGAAGGCCGGGAGGGAGGTGAGGGATAAAAGACTACATTTTAGGAATAGCATACACTGCTCGGGTGATGGGTGCACTAAAATCTCAGAAATCACCACTAAAGAAGTTTTCCAGGCAACTAAAAACCACCTGTATCCCAAAAACTATCGAAATAAAAATAAAAATTAAAAAAACAAAAACAAGGCCGGGCGCGGTGGCTCACGCCTGTAATCCCAACACTTTGGGAGGCCGAGGCAGGCGGATCACCAGGTCAGGAGATCGAGACCATCCCCGCTAACATGGTGAAACCCCGTCTCTATTAAAAATACAAAAAAATTAGTCAGGCGTGGTGGCGGGCGCCTGTAGTCCCAGCTACTCTGGAGGCTGAGGCAGAAGAATGGCGTGAACCAGGGAGGCGGAGCTTGCAGTGAGCCGAGATCACGCCACTGCACTCCAGCCTGGGCGACAGGGCAAGACTCCTTCTCAAAAGAAAAAAATAAATAAATAAAACAAAACAAAACAAGAAGTTCTGATGTAAGAGCCTTAAACATGGGAAGGACTTTGATGTGCAAGAAATGCTAGAGTGAGATTTCTTGTTTACCTATCTTTTAAAAAGCAATCCCAAACATTAAGGTCCAAAAATTTCCTTATTTCAAAGATCCTTGCCAAGAAGACACATGGTATACCTCACATCACCTTTTATCACCAGGGTTGTGCCTGGCTCAGCATGTATAGAGTCTACCTGAGGCCTGTTCAAAGAAATTACATTCATGAAGAGCTACTCAGTTAGGACCTGTGGATGGTATCTCTACCTTATAATATAAAAAAGAAACAGGGGCCAGGCGAGGTGGCTCACGCCTGTAATCCCAGCACTTTGGGAGGCCAAGATGCGTGGATTACGAGGTCAGGAGTTCAAGACCAGCCTGGCCAAGATGGTGAAACCCCGTCTCTACTAAAAATACAAAAATTAGCCAGGCACGGTGGCAGGCGCTTGTAATCCCAGTTACTCGGGAGACTGAGGTAGGAGAATCGCTTGAACCACGGCAGCAGAGGTTGCAGTGAGCTGAGATCAAGCCACTGCTCTCCAGCCTGAGCAACAGAGTGAGACTCCATCTTAAAACAAAAAAAAAGAGGCAAACTGGAATAGAAAGCAGGGAAGAATGACAGAATCAGAAGGCACAGTAGCTGTGGGTCTTTAAAGTTCTCCATAACCCACATTCCCTTCTATGTAAACTTCCTGATACTTACCCCAAACGCTTGAAATCTTCTTTTTTGCCACCATAATATAAAATATAGTCATTTACAAACTTTGTATGTCTTTGATACTGAAATGCAAAAAATTAAGGATTTTATTCTCTCAGGAGTTGTTTGGTGTCATAATATATTGTCGATTGGGGGTAAAAAAAGCATAGTATGAGTCTATTTAGTTTTTTAAAAAATACTCACCGCTGGGCGCGGTGGCTCATGCCTATAATCCCAGCACTTTGGGAGGCCGAGGTGGGCGGATCACGAGGTCAGGAGATCGAGACCTTCCTGGCTAACATGGTGAAACCCCGTTTCTACTAAAAATATAAAAAATTAGCTGGGCGTGGTGGCGGGTGCCTGTGGTCCCAGCTACTCAGGAGGCTGAGGCAGGAGAATGGCGTGAAAACAGGAGGCGGAGCTTGCAGTGAGCCGAGATCAGGCCACTGCGCTCCAGCCTGGGCAACAGAGCGAGACTCTGTCTCAAAAAAGTAAACAAATAAATAAAAATAAAAAATAAAAGTATTCACATAGTATACATGCTTATACATTCAGAAAATCTAGAAGGGTATATATTAAATTGTTGAAAGTGAAGACTGTAAAGTAGAGGCTTTCTTTTGAATATTTTTCAAGCATATACTACTCTTGTGGTAAAAATATATCTCCATCTGGGGAGAAAGACAGCTTCTTATTCTATTGCTGAACTGCATATAGCCTCCTACCACCACTCATTCTAATAATCACAATATGAAAAATTTAAAAATTATAGTTTCTAAAAGCAGAGTAGAATTTATCTTTCATTATCATAAAATATAATTTATCTATTTTAGTAATGATAAAGCCTCTAAGTAGAAGATGCAACTTTTATAACATGAAATCCTAACATTACACTTTCAAAAAAAGCAAATATAAAAAACCAGTTTTTATATTGTCTTTTAAATTCAAAGAATAAAATGCCATGTTTACTTTCAAAGCAGTGTAAACGTAACAAAATATATGAGCATTTTACTGTTTTAAAAAGCTCAACAGCACTCTCTCTAGAGCCAAACATGCATATAATAGCTAACCTCGCCTTCTACAATACTCTGTGACTATTACATTAAAGATATACAGTGATTTAATTGATCATAATGTGTACTAACAGACAATTTAATCAGAAAGTGATATTTTCATATTGTAACAAACCAGTTACTATTTCAGGGGGGAAAAAAAGAGAGAGAGAGAAAGAAAGAAAAGCCAAATATCTGGAGATCTGGATTCTAGCTCTTGATCTACCACTAACTGGTCACATGACCATGGCAAGTCATGTAACCTATCAGAGCTGGGGTCAGCAAACATTTTCTGCAAAGGGCCAGATGGTAAATATTTCAGGCTTTGCAAGCCATATGGTCTCTGTTGCAAATGCTCAGTTCTGCCATTTTAGCATGAAAGCAGCTAAAGACAACATATAAATGAAGCGTGGCTGTATTCCAATATAATTTTATGTACAAGAACAGGTGGTGGGTGGAACTTTTGCTTCCGGGAAGACGGAGTAGGCAAAGATGTACTTCTCCCTATTCCTCATACTAACAACAACTAAAATCCTTGTACATTATATATCAAACATAAAAACACTCTAAAAGGTAGATGGAAGAAGGCACACCACTAGGGACCTCCTGAAGACCTATGGTATGACGTGATAGCGAGTTCCCTAGGTTTTCTTTTTGTCTCATATATCCTAGATTTGGAGGTAAAGAAGCTGACAACCTGGAAACACCAACAGGCACGGACTAAAAAAGCCTCAACAAAAGCCTGTTCTCTCTAACCAAATGACCAAGAGTCAGTTTAGCAAGACAACTTTTAGACAATAACTACTCTACTCTTGTCAAACAACCCAGAGAAAACTGTGGCTCCCAGTTAGAATCGCAATTATTAAAAAGTCAGGAAACAACAGATGCTAGCAAGGTTGTACAGAAACAGGAATGCTTTTACACTGTTGGTGGGAATGTAAAGTGGTTCAACCATTATGGAAGACAATGTGGCAATTCCTCAAGGATCTAGAACCAGAAATATCATTTGATCCAGCAATCCCATTACTGGGTATATACCAAAAGGAATATAAATCATTCTATTATAAAGATACATGCACATGTGTGTTTATTGCAGCACTATTCACAATAGCAAACACATGGAACCAATTCAAATGTCCATCAATGACAGACTAGATAAAGAAAATGTGGTACATATACACCATGGAATACTATGCAACCACAAAAAGGAATGAGATCATGTCCTTTGCAGCGACATGGATGAAGCTGGAAGCCACCATCCCCAGCAAACCAACACAGGAACAGAAAACCAAACACCGCATGTTCTCACCCATAAATGGGAGCTGAACAATGAGAACACATGGACACAGGGAGGGGAACATCACACACTGGAGCCTGTGGGCAGGGAAGGGCGAGGGTGACGGGTTGACAGGTGCAGCAAACCACCATGGCACATGTATACCCTATGTAAGAAATCTGCACGTTCTGCACATGTATCCCAGAATTTAAAGTAATAAAATAAAAGAAAGAAAAAAATAAAATAAATCCTCAAACACAAAACAAAAAACAAACAAAAAAACTGTGGCTCCATCTCCACCTATGCCAGAAAAGGAGTGTCTATACTTTCACTCTCACCAGGCTATAACTAGGTGCCCTCAATGCAGTGGGTGTCAGAGAAGGCAGAGCAAATGTTTAAATGCTAAAGGAACAAATGGCAGATGAGATCCATGGAAAAGCTAAGCTACTGGGTTAGGAGATAAGAGGAATAAATCAATTAGTGACACAATGGTACTTCTATAATTTAAAGAAAAATATTGGAATAACACAGTGAAACAGACGATTACAGGCAGGGGGCGTATCAAATTGACACTGTCTCCTTCTCCCTATTCTGATCACAGCAATAAATACCCAAAGATACTTCAGTTCTTGCTTGGTCTCTCTTTAATTCTCCAATATTCTCAACAGCAGTATGGATGGCCAGTGTAGCAGTTAAGCGTCATCAGCCAGTCTTATTAAAAAACTGAGTTGAGAAATGGCTGTAACCAGAAGGCAGGGTTTATCTTAAAGATAGCTTTAAGTCATGCCTAAAAATTAAAGCCATGGCAGGCCTGAGGACAGTCCACAGGCAGGCCTCATTTTATTTCTACTTTTTCCTTAGATCCAGGGACAGGCTGGATAGACCTAATTTTAAATACAAGTTTTGTAGAGACCATAAACAGCAAAGAACCAGGTAGGAAAAGCATAAATTAAAATGAGACTAAAGATAAGTATAGGAAAAGGAAATGTTGAAAGCTTGAAAAAACAATTAGGAAAATATATTTGCAGATTCATGTACTTTATAAACCTATTTATAGAGTACTAGTAATATGTTTCATTATTTTTGTCTCTAAATCTTTCCCATATATTAGTAAAAGAGAATTGTACCCAAAAGTATAAACGGCAAAATCCTACACCACTACTTATCTTTAAATATAAAAAGGCCTATTTGACTTCACAAGATTTTATAAAACAAAAAAGCAGATTTTAAAATGTTCTACTGGTTATAAAAATCTGGAAATACAAAAAGGATACAGCATCCATAGCTATGAGATGAAACCTTCTATTTCTTGCTTCTTCCCTGTTAAAACAAACTGTTTTAAGAAAATTCAAAATGTCTATATTCAAATTAACATAATCAAATCCCTTAGTCCATAATTGATGAAGCAACTTAAACCAAGAAATAGAATTGACACCGAAATACCATACCTATCCAGCAATTCCGCTGCAACTTGTTTATGGGCCACCTTTCCATGCTTTTCTTTCTGAAATGGTTTTTGGAGGAGTAAGTCATCTTCAACTGTCCTGGTATATTAAGAAGAAAATAAGAGTTCATTTTTTCCAAAGGTTATTTTCTAATTCTTTATATTTTCATAATTGGAATATACTTTAAAGAATATAAGTCTTAGCTTTAAGAAGACTCACTGATCTTTAATGAGATATTTTACATTTCCTTAAATAGCTTAATTAATACCTTAACGTTAATACCCATAACATGGGGAAGATGAAACTAACAAAAGCATGGATTCTAGTGTCATATCACCTAGGTTCCTGATTCAAATCCTAATTCTGTCAATTACTACTTTAATCTTAATAAGATTCGATTATTTATCTCTTTGTTTCTTAATTTCTCTATCTGTAACATAGAGATAAGGAAGTTCTGGTAATTAATAATAAGCAAAAAGCAAGGCTGATTATAGAGAAAACAAACCATAGATCAAGCTCGTCCAATCCGTGGGCCTCATGTGGCCCAGGATGGTTTTGAATGTGGCCCAACACAAATTTGTAAACTTTCTTAAAACATTAACAGATTTGTTTACAATTTTTTAAATCTCACTGGCTACCATTAGTGTATTTTATGCAGGCCCAGCACTGCTCCAGGCCAACAGTATGAGCCAACAGATTCACAATTGTGTGTGCTCCACTGTAGTGCGTGGCCCGAGACAATTCTTCTTCTTCCAATGTGGCTCAGGGAAGCCAAGAGATTGGACACCCTGGCATAGACAATCAGCCCTAGTTATAGTGATGAATATAATCCTGGAGCAGAGTATCCCACTAGATTTGCTCAAATTCTGTTCTTACAAAGTAGTATTTTTGAATGAAAAATCTAGAAAATGTAAAGCATCAAAAATGTTATAATAATTAGTACTATCCTTTGAGTTATTGCAAAGACTGAGTATCCTACAAAAATGTTCAGACCCTGTGAGTATGCCTAATATATTGCTCTCAGTGTGAAATAATAAGCCAATTTCTATAAGTTTGCTTAGCAAAAATTAGTCAACAGCCTGGTGTGTAAGTCTGGTTAGCAGACATCAGTCAACCACTCCTGAGTCAAAGTATAAAACTGAGTTTCTATGCACTGAAAGCTAAGAACAATGCTCCTACACACAGCAGCTCCACCAAGACGTATCCTGCTTATAATGCACAGGCTTTATGTGCTAAGAGTTCTTGTTTCTTGCAATTCAATAAAACCTTTCTTGAGTTTCTTCCCGTGACTTCTTAGTTTGCTCATTCATGTATCTGTAAGAACTGTGCTGCATTATACTTTCATCCTCCATATTAACTTCACTTTGAAGGCAAGTACTGGCAAGAGACCACCATTCAAGCCCCTTCTGAGCTACATTTGCAAATAAACAGTCCTTGACAGTTGAATGAAAAATATATGCAATGAAAAGGTTTCACTGATTTCTGAAAAGATTCCAGAAATCTGAAACTCTTCTTTCCCTTTCAATAAAACCCTTCGCAGAATTAATGTTTTATTTTTCCCACAATTGTTCTCCAATTTTTAACCAATGTATTAATTTAATGAAAAATTCATTCACTAGCACAATTGTCTTCACATGTAAACACAATTCAAAAATTTCACTCTTATTTATTTATACTTCATATTAATCTAGAAAGGAAGTGAAAACCAGATCAATAAAAAAACTTACTTACCTTGTTTTCCTTTTGCTGGATTCTCCACAGTGTTCATCATCACTAAAATCAGAATCGTAGCCTCCATGACCATGCATCTGTAAAGGAGTACAAAGTCAGCTATTTAGAATCTAGGTTGCCAATTGTCCAGGAAACAGAATAATTCAAAAATAAGCTACAGTTTTAAAGGATCATTGTGGGCAGATTCCTGTTCACAGGCCAACTAGCCATCTAAAACTTTCATTCACTTTTAAATAAGAGACACACCTTTCAGAAAATGCATCAACATTTTTCACCCTTAATTGTCATTAGGTGAACAAAGAAGGCTACTCTTTGATCTTTTCACTGAAAACCAGGCCTAGAAGCTGCAGTGACTGCTTACAAGGTTTAGCAATGCTTTCACTTTTGATTCAGAGTAGTAGTAATCACTGTGTGTTTATCACCAACTTTGTTCCAGACATTTGTGTTAAGTACTTTACAAACAGTGCTTCTAATTCTGCAAGTTAGAAAGTTATCTTCATTTAGGAAAGAAGTAATCAAAGTTAAGTAATCTATTTTACAAATCCAGTAAGTGGCTAATCTGCTCTACTTGATTCTTGTACCCACAATTTCAACTACTCCAAATTTCCTCTCTGGAATATGATTTACTATATTCCAGGAGAATTACAGCACTTATGAACAGTACATCATCAATTGATGAAAATTTTCCTGTAATCTTTTTCAACATATGTAGAGATTTCCATTTTCTTTTGAGTCTCTTTAAGGTAAACTACCTTTCCCTTTGGACTAGTCAGCTTTCTCTTGTTTCATTTTATTTATCTAGTTATTTTTGGAGAGTCTTGCTCTGTTGCCCTGGCTGGAGTGCTGTGGCACCTTGATGGCTCACAACATCCTCAACCTCCTGGGCTCAACTGATCCTCCCACCTCAGCCTCTCCAGGCTGAGACTATAGGAATGCACCACCACACCTGTCAAGCTTAAAAATTTTTTTTTTTTGTAGACAAGGGGTTTTGTCATGTTGCCCAAGCTGGTCTCGAACTCCTGGGCTTGAGCAATCCATCCACCTCAACCTCCCAAAATGCTGGGACTTCATTTTTGAATTGAAACTCTTAGAAATGCTGGAAGACATCAGTTGTCACTCAATTGTATTGGAAGAAGTTCCTGGTTCCAGCTTTACACTGAATTTGGAACACACGCTAAGATGGATGGATGGATTATTTGACTATTTGATGTCATAAATAACGAATTTACATGGCTGGAAGGAACAGCCCAGGTTAAATGATATGTCAAATTATTAAAACTAATATAACGACAGCAAGTGCAGCAGGAAAAAGAGGAAAGAATTCCCTAAACTTCATTGCATTGGATTTAGGATAAACGACATGTTTCTAGTCCTGGCTACCTTGAATAAGTCATTTCATCTCCCTGGACTTAACAAGGTAGCTACGAGAAATAATCTTTAAGTTGTGTAAATCTTTAACAACCTTTAAAGTCTGTAACTCCACTTTCAAACTTAGGTGTGTGGATATATACCTCTTTTCTCTGTCCCACTAAAATCCTAGAGAGGAAGATGCTAGTTAAGGTTGGAGATGAAGGTTAGAAAGCCACAGTTTCAACTCTACCCTCCCTTACATTTGTTATTGCCTTACACACCTGGATTTTACACCCTTTTTAAGGTCAACTCCAGCTGTCTTATCACATCTGTTCAAGCCATATTGTTCTCTCACTCTTTGTCCTATGTCCTCACTTTCTTTCCATCTTGATGGGGGACAGCTGTAGCGTGGAGTTTAGAGATATATTCTGAGATCAGCCTACTAGAATTCACAGCCTGGCTCTGCACCTTCCATTTGTCTTTCTTCGGGCCTGTTCCTTAACCTCTCCAAGCCTCAGTGTCCTCATTTATAAAAAGAGGCTAGTAAGATGACTGACCTCATAGGAATGGAGATGAGTTACCTCATCTAAAAGGTTTTATCGTTGTCTTCTATAGTGAAACCCAGTAAATGTTAACTATCATCATCATCATCTTGTCCCTCGCCCCAGGACACCACGTCCTACTCTTGCTCCCACTCTCCCATTTATTAGCTGGCCGCTCCATCCAACCCATACCTTTCTTAACTCACTGGTTGAACTAAAAAGCTATCACTCACTTCAGGCAACGAATCAACTGACAAGAGCCGGCAGAAACTCAAGAACGGAGATGCCTGGTGTCTCCAGAATCTGTCATCCAAAACAAAACCAAACCAAAGCCGACAATCAACTAGTACTATATGAAAAGCAAGTTTTGAGGTCCTTCTCCCTGACGCCAAACATACCCACAGCCCTCGTCACACACCCTTTCCCTTCCTCCCTGCGTGCCAAGTTCGCCCCCGGAGTCGTCGTTTCCTTCTTTCCCGGCAGCTGCAGCGACGACCCACAGCCTCAGAGAGCCGCTGCAGGACAGGTCCCATACGCCTGGCCGCGCAGCCTCCGCACAACGGCCGCCGCCGTCGGCCGCTACCCGCCTCTCCCTACGGGTCCCGACTGGGCACCACTTCCGGTCCTACACGACCACGTGTTACATCTAAATGGCACCGTCCCCCGTGTGCGCCGATCTTGTGCTACAGCCAGAACAGCTCCGGGAAACAAGGGCAGCGGGAGAAACAGCCCGGAAAGGGACGAAGAGGCTTCCAGCTTTCGCCAAGTGGCGGCTCCCAGTTTTTCCCTGGACCGCCTTCCTTTCCCCTCTAGGGAATCCGGCATCTAGTACCGCTGGCACGGCTTGCTGCTCAGCCCACGCCTCTCATTTGAAAATATATTTTGTTTTACCCTACCTATCACCTGCCGTCCTCTCTCTAGTAACCTTAGTAACGCCTCCTCGGAGGATCCTCTCAGAGCATCTCATCAGCGCTTCAGATCAGCCTCTCCCTCCTTCCCCCAGTAAAACAGTTCTCATAATTAGAACAAAAATATCTTTCCATCGTTTCACCACCCACACAATAGATACCATTCCAAAAGTAGTGCTGATGGCAGAAGAGCTCATCGAATTTATGAAGAAAGAAAGAATAGGGAGGAGAGATTTCTCAGGGTTGAGGATTCTCTGCCGACAAGCGACCTGGCACATGCGAAAAGGGATCCAAAATAGAATCTTAAAAAGAAGAAGAAAGGCAGGAAAAGTTGGATTATTTTAAGCGCCACTAGGTTCTTCCTATGCTTTGCCTTTTCTACATCATGACGCCCCACTCTTTCCAGTCTAGTTGCTTGGTTCATGTCTTGTCTTTCGCTGGCATTAGCAGCTATTCATTTTTGCTCCCTCCTCAGTACCCAAAACGGTGCCTTGGAAATCACAAGTGCTAATTAAATATTTGTTGAATTGAACTGGCACGCTTCTGGCTTTTACAGTGGGCCCTTTTTAGAGAAAACCTTGGCACTTAATGCACACTCATTTTACATCTTTTGCCCTAAACAGTAGATAACGATATTCTTATCAGTTCAAGTCTCTAACCCCAACAATAAATTATGGAAACATTCTGCTTTACCCATTGCAGTGAATGTGATCTTAAAAGGCTATAAGATAAATTAAATTATTGTAAATTAAATTATTCCAAAATGCAATCAGATTATACTTCAACAAAAACATTTACTAAAAAAAGTTAAAGCAACAGGAAGCCTTACAATTTAACGTTATAGTATATTGAATTATTTAGTCAAGCAGTTTCTTTTTTGGTAAATACATAATTATTTTATTATTAATAAAACTAAACAGACCTGTACCTCATATCCAATTTCCTTTCTATCCATATTTGACATTTATTAGCATTTTTCTACCATCCCTAACATCTTCTTGTTTGTTGCTTCATTTTACTCTTCCAACAATCCTGTGCTGCTGTGTTATTAGCCTCATTTTACACATGAGGAAGAGAGGCACAGAACCTAAAGCCACAAACCTGGTGAGGGTCAAGAACTGGGTAGTATTTGCCTCTGTCTCTCTGCAAGACCCAGTTTCTCTCTCTCTCTTTCTCTTTCTCTCTCTTCTCTCTCTCTCTCTCCCCCACTTCATGGATTGTGTGGGAAGTAGCTTCTGGTTCCAACATTTCTAAGAATTTCATATCTGTTGCTACCAGTCCATTCAGTCAAAGATTTCCATTTTTTACTTTGAGACAGCAGTTACTGAAAAAGAGTAAATAGAAAATATATATTAGGCATAGATTGCATGATCTGAACTAAAAATAATACAGGATAGAAAACCCACCTGCTTAGGAAATCTCAAGTTCACAATTATAGCTCAACAACAATAAAAAACACAAACATTTATTAATTGCCTACTCTGGGCAGGATACTGTCCCAGACATCAGAGTTATAGGCATGTAACAGCAACTCTTTACCTTGAAGGTTGACTAGTAAGAAAGACAATATATGGAGTAACTACAACAATATATTCTATCATATGCCAAGTGTCTAGTAAGTGCATGAACCTGTTGTTCCTAATTTATAAAATGTCATTTCAACAGATATGAAAAATTTAAATGTGCACTAATGGTGTGTAACTCAAAGCAACAAAATACTATATTAAATATGTGGTGAGGATGAGGGAAGTTGGGTGATGATGGTGGTGATAATACCAAGTAATAATTCTGACATAAACTATTAATGTGCATTTTTTTTTATTCAAGACCAAGTCTCGCTCTGTCGCCCAGGTTGGAGTGTAGTGGCGTGATATTGGCTCACTCCAACCCCCTGCCTCCTGGGTTCGAGCAATTCTCCTGTCTCAGCCTCCCGAGTAGTTGGGACTACAGGCGCACACCACGCCCAGCTAATTTTTGTTTTTGTTTTTTTTTAGTAGAGACGGGGTTTTCACCATGTTGGTCAGGTTGGTCTCGAACTCCTGACCTCAGGTGATCCACCCACCTTGGTTTCCCAAAGTGCTGGAATTACAGGCGTGAGCCACCGCGCCCAGCAAATGTGCATTCTTTTCTTTTCTTTTTTTTTTTTTTTTCTTTGAGACAGGGTCTCACTTCGTCACCCAGGCTGAAGTATAGTGGTGCCATCTCAGCTCAACCTCCACCTCCTGGGTTCAAGCCATTCTTCTGCTTCAGCCTTCCCAGTGGCTGGGACTACAGGTGTGAGCCACCATGTATTTTTAGTAGAGACAGGGTTTCACCATGTTGGCCAGGCTGGTCTCAAACTCCTGACCTCAAGTGATCCCGCCGTGGCCTCCTAAAGTGCTGGGATTACAGGCATGAGCCACTGCAACCAGCTGAATGTGCATTCTACTAATACTGTATGTCTTTGAGAAGACTGCATTTTCCAAAAATATACCAATATATACCATTATATACCAAATATACCAATATATCCCATTAAACATGTTCTTTTTATAATATGATGCTAACACTTCTCTATGGTAAGCTAATACCTATGGCCAAAGCTTTGAATCTGGGCATGTCAGTCACTACAGTAGAAGTAATGCTAAGAGACTTCTGAGGCTAAGTTGCAAAAGGTGATAGAGCTTCTGCCTGGGTTTGTCACTCTACTTCTTTAGCTGACATGGAGTGGAGCAGAGATGAGGTAACTTCACTGAGTCTCACCCGGATTGCAGATTAATAATCAGAGTAAGTATTATTTTTTCAAGCCACTAAGCTTTGAGGTTATTTGTTATATACCAATTAATATCCAGAACCATCTGCTCTCTCACTTAACCTCCATAACATTTGATGAGACCTCAGCCACTCTGGGCTTTCTTTGTTTCTTCAACATGCATGCCTCTTCAAATTTACCATTTCCTCTACCCGGCATGGTCTTCAACCCTTTCTCTTTGCCTCCCTAACTCCTCTTTATCCTTCAAAACTCAACTTAGGTGAAGGAAAGGCCTTTTATGAGCACCTCTCCCACAGACTAGATAGGATTACTGATAATATGCACGTTACTTTCCATTGCACTTAGCTACATACACAGTAATAATTTAGCCCTATTTCCCTCACTGAGATGCAAGCTCCACAATGGCAGGAAGCATACCTCTTTTTTTTCAGTGTGGAATCCCCAGTGCTCAGCACAGTGCCAGACACATGACAGGTGCTCAGAATATTTATTGAACAAATGAACTAGGTACTATTATTATCCCCATTCTACAATAAGAAAACAGATTTTTAAAAAATTATATAACACTTCCAGAGTCATGAGTAGGCAAATGGGGGCACAAATATAACTGACTTCAAAGCTCACACCATATATATATGATATGGTTTGGCTCTGTGTCCCCACCCAAATCTTATGTTGAATTGTAATTCGCAGTGTTGGAGGTGGGATCTGATGGGAGGTGATTGGATCATGGGGGTAGTTTCTAATGGTTTAGCACCATCTCCCTAGTGCTATCTTGTGATAGAATTCTTAAGAAATCTGGTTGTTTAAAAGTGTGTAGCACCTCCCCCTTTACTCTCTTTCTCCTACTGCTGCCATGTAAGATATGTCTGCTTCCTCTTCACCTTCCACCACAATTGTAAATTTCCTGAAGCCTCCCCAGCCATGCTTCTTGTGCAGCCCGTAGAACTGTGAGTGAATTAAACCTCTCTCTCTCTTTTTTTTTTTTAACAAATTACCTAGTCCCAGGTAGTTCTTTATAGCAATGTGAGAACTAATACTAAATATGTACATATATGCACACACACATATGTATATATAGAGAGAAATAGGTAGGGAGAGTGAATTATCTTTCTGATGCCCAGGCTAGAGTGCAGTAGCATAGTCATGGCTCACTGCAGCCTCAACTCCAAGGCTCAAGCAATCCTCCCACCTCAGCCTGCTGAGTAGCTGGACCATAGGCTGTTGCCAGCACACCTGGCTATTTGAAAAAATTCTGTAGAGACAGGGTCTCACTATGTTCTCAGGCTGATCTCACACTACTGAGCTCAAGCTATTCTCCCACCTCGGCCTTCCAAAGTGCTGGGATTATAGGTGTGAGCCACAGCGCTTAGCCCAAAGCTCACACTATTGACCACCCTACATACTGCCTTTCAATAAGGCCCATGGTGGTTTGTGATACTTAAAAAAATTAGAAATTATTTTTATGGGGGAACGGTACCAGATAAATTGAGACAGAGGGATTAGTAAGAGGCAGGAAAGGCTTTGTAGAGGAAGTGGGACTTAAGCTATGACTTAAATGTAGATCTTAAGAGGAGAGGAGATGAGAGGAGGGGGCAGTCAAGGCAAGGGAGTTTCGGTAGAAGATTAGAGGTGGAAATATCCACAGGTTCCTTAGGGGAATTTGAGTAGATCACTTGAGCTGGAGAAGAATTTTTGAAAAGGATTAGTGAAAGAAAGATCAGAAAGAGAGATTAGAGCCAGATTTGGGGCATTCTTAAATGCTAGGGTGCAGAGATTAGTTTAGAGCTAGGGAAGTATTGTAAAGAATACAGTGGTGGTTTGGACTGGTAGATATCTGAAATCAAATTTATATATAAATCCTGGCTCTGCCATTTACCAGCTATGTGACATTGAGCATCACTTAATGTTCTTCAAGTTTTCATCATCTTCTGTAAAATGGGAATAATGACAGTAACTACTTCACAGTATTCTTGTGAGAATCAATTAGATGTTGCATTTAAAGTGTTTAGGCTAGTGCCCGGCACATGGTAAGACTTAAATGTTCAGTAAATGTTCACTTAAATATTCACTATTGTTTTAAAGAGGAGGCAATATAGATAGAGTGCAGGAAGTGGTGGGAATGAAAAAGGAAAATTTCATTTAAGAGTGAGTTGAAGAAATAAGTGATAAAAGATATGAGTCATTGGGTATAGGGCACAAAGGATACAGAAGTGAAAGGTGCCTCCAAAACTGAAGACACTGAAATAACATTGGTGCCTCTGATGAAAATGGAGGAGGTACCTCTGATGAAAATGGAGGAGGTGACTAAAAAATGACATTGTCTTGGGGAAATGATAAGTTGGCTTCAAATGGGGATTTGACACTACAACAAAACACACAAACGATTAAAATACCTCTTCCAAGCAAAAGTGTGATGCTTGCAGACTTCGTTTTTAGCATACTCTACTTTTTCATTCTTCACCTGTTCATCTTTTTATAGGTCCTCACTCCTATCCATCACTTCTCCCCCACCAACCCCCAAAATGTTACTGTTCCTTTCCCCCTCAAAGGTTGCTCTGGGAAACAGTAAAGAACCGTATTTAAAGTCAACTAGACCTGCATTCTGCTATGCACTAGCTAGGAGAACGTGGGTAACTCGTTTGATGTTCACATCTATAAAAGGGAATAATAACAGTTCCTATCTCATAGAGAGTTGATGAAATTTGAAATGAAACGATACAGGTGAAATGCTTGGCGTAATGTGATGCCTCGTTCATAGTAAGTACATAATAAATGCTACTTGACAAAATAATTAGAAAAAGTTTAACAATTAACTGCTTCTCAAATACAGTCCAGGAACAGACCTATATACATAATTTAGTCCTATGATTAATGGTATAGGGTTAAGTATAGTTTTTTCAATAAATAGACCCAAGTCAACTGAATAATACAGTAAAAAAAATGGATTTCTACCTTACACTGTATACAAAAGTCAACTTCAAAGAAAATATAGGAAAATATCTTCATGATATGATAACTTCCTTAGGGCAAGAGAAATGTTCTTAAATAGGACACACAGGGAGTTAATCATAAGGAAAACAAAATAAAGAACTTCTGTTCACTTAAAATACTTTATTAAGAAAATGAAAAGTTAAGACACAGGGTGGGAGAAAATATCTATAATATGTATATCCAACAAATTATCAGAATATATAAAAATCTTTAAAAATCATTACATAAAAGACAGCCCAAGAGGCGTGGTTGCTCATGCCTGTAATTTCAGCACTTTGGGAGGCCAAGGTGAGTGGGTCATTTGAGGTCAGGAGTTTGAGATCACCCTGGCCAACATGGTGAAACCCTGTCTCTACTAAAAATACAAAAAGTACCCGGGCATGGTGGCACACACCTGTAATCCCAGCTACCCAGGAGGTCAAGGCCGGAGAAACACTTGACATAGGAGGCGGAGGTTGCAGTGAACCAAGATTGCACCACTGCACTCCAGCCTGGGTGACAGAGTGAAACTCGGTCTCAAAGAAAAAAAAATTATTACATAAAAGACAGAAACCTAATAGAAAAATTCTCAAAAGACTTGACCAGAAAATACACACACAAAAGATAGTCAAATGGCCAATGCACATAAAACAAAGTGCTCATCTTTGCTAGTTATCAGATAAATATCAAGTAAGCACACCACTACCACTACACATCCATCAGAATGGCTCAATGGAAAATACAGATCTGGTGTTGGAGAAGATGTGGCATGACTATGATTCTTATATGCTGGTGATGGGAGTGTAAATTGGTACAGTTACCTTGGAAAAGATGTTTGATAGTACCTTGTACCTACTAATGCTGATCGTGCCTATCCTAGGTTTCAACAGTTCCACTCCTCAATGTATTTCCAACAGAGAAGTGTATATGTATTCACTGAAAGACCAGAACAAGAATGTTCGTAAGAGCTCTATTTGCATATAAAAATCCAGAAACAACCCAAATGTCCATCAGCATTAGAATAGTTAAGTAAATGGTGGTTTATTTGCACAGTGGAATACTATGCAGTGATGAAAATCAACAAACTACAACTACATGCAACAGCATGGATTAATTTCATGAGTATTGAGCTGAGCAAAAGAAGCATTGCATATGCAAAAGAGTACATACAACAAGATCCCATTTATATAAAAGACAAAACCAAATAAACAAAATGACAACTATGTGAGGTAATGTATATATTAGTTAGCTAGATTTAATCATTCCACATCGTATATGTACTTCAAAGCAATATGTTGTACGGGGTAAATACTTATAATTGTATATGTCAATTCAAACAAACAAACACAAGTAATCTATCTTTTTCCAAGTTAGGATAGTGGTTTCCCTGATGAGGGGAGGGGAAGGGATGACAAAGGATACAAGGAAGAAGGGTGGCTTCTGAGGACATGGCAAAGTTCTGTTTCTGGTCCTGGTGTTGGTTACATGAGTGGTTCATTCACAACCATAATTTGTGCACTTTTATGTATGAGTGTGATAGTCAATAAAAAGTTTACATTAACTTACTTGCTCCTGGGGTTTTTAAAACTTTGGTAAATGGAAGTTTTGGTGATTTAAGCAACTTCAGGCATGAAAGGAAGTGGATAGGTGGAATTTTCTGGGGCCTTGGACATTATGCCACATAAGTGCTTACATCCTCAAAGACAAATTTCCTGTAGGCATTGAGACAGAGGCCCGTGGGAGCTCTGTAAATGCTGAGAAAGACTCTAGTCAGCATCCAAAGAACTGAAAGTGCCCGGGCCTTGAACACTTGGCAAGGTCAGCCCGCACTTTCTGTACAATTATAAGCTCAGATCTGGAAAGAGGTAGCGCCACACCGGCATAGTAAAGCTCTGTCCTTGAATAGAGACAACACAGCCCAATAGTGACCTGCAAGCTGGCCAAAGGTCAAGCCCTTGCTTGTGGAAATGCCTGGAGCAGGCTGCCAGAGAGGTTGCACTGCACAAATTCTGTGCCTGGAATGGACATTGGGAAGCAAAAGTGGAGAGACAGCAGTATACCAATTAGCCAAATGAATTGATTGTCATTTTTGGCCTGCTCCCAGGAGATGAGAACAGAGACAGGATGTCTGGCAAACCCCTCTCTGAGACAGTTGTGGATAAGGAGGTTTGTGATTAAGAGATAGGGAGACACTTACCGGGTCAGGTGAGACGAGAGGCAGGAACCAGGAACGCTAAACATCACTGGGAAACTGATGCTCTTATTTTCTGTCATATAATATCTGCAGGTATGAAGGTTTCATGCCTCACTTAGGAAAATGCAAAGTGAGGAGACCTACTGTAATGATCAAGGTTGAAGAGTGCTGTGTCTCTGGATCATTCCTCAAGGCCTCAATGGGCCTGGGGCTATAATCATGGGAAAGACATCATTCTCATCTTCAAGACTCACCTCTAGGTAGGACACAGACACAGAAACAAGTAATTACAATACAGTGGGGTGGGCAGTAATAGGAATAGGCCCAGAAAGCTACGGGGGCACAAGGGAGGAGCCCCTAATCCTAAGAGAGAGCAAGGGAAGGCTTCAGAGACAGAGGACTTTACACTTGTGTTCACAATGCTGAAAACAGTTTAACTCTGGGCTCCAAATTGTGCTGCCTTTGCATCCAAAGGAGAGGGAGATATAGGACTTCCTTTCAGGCCTCCTACACTCACCAGTGATGCCCCACAGCCCCTCTCCCTATATAAGGTATAAGCAAGCTCCAAGTAGGAGTTGACCATATCACATGATTTCACAATTTATGAACACCAAGTTGACCATGCAGAGAGTGTGCTGGGATGATCAAGTAAAATGTCCAGTGAAGTAGGTCATGTGTTTAAGGATACATGTCATCATTATTATGTAGTCAGACAATTCAAAATAAACAGTAAGTAATTTTTCTAAATGATGCCTTGATTAACAAATTATCTGAAAGTAAAATCTCTATGACTAGTTGTCCTAGTACTGAAAGTGACAACTGGTGGTAGGAAATAGAAATACTTAAACACCCACAGAAAATAAAAATGACTGAATAGATTCAGGGAACAGTGGTGATTAGAAGATGCAATTTGTACTCCTCCTCACTTAGGCTGTATAAAAGTAACAGCACTCAAAGTAACACTTGTATTCATAAATAGAACTTTTTAAATAACAAATTTTATTGTCAGAACTTTTGTTAAACAGTGTAGGAGCATACAATAGAAACACAGGCCAGAACTGCTGGAGCAATTTACTTTTCAGGAGAAGTTAAAAATTCGGATTTTTAGATTCAATATCCTGATTTTTTATATAGGTATCTAATTCAAGTTTAAAAATCACAGCAAAACACCTTGTGGAAAAAAATACTTCTGTGAGCTAAATTCAGTCCATAGGTTGCAAATTTCCAAAGCGATGATTCGTTTGCCTCAGGACTGTGCCTTTACTGCTGGTGATTTGGAAGCAGAAGTTATCCGCTGTCTGGAATGCGTCTCCTGGGGGTTAGACAGGCTGCAGGTAAGCCAGGCACAGAAGCATGCGGACGCCTTCAAGGGAAGAGACAGAAGTCTTAAACTCCCAGGAGAAGAGCCTTGAGACCCGGACCACAGCAAGGGGCAGTTCTTAAGTTCCTGGGCAGGAATGTCAGTGCTGGTTGAGAAGATGAAGGTGTCACCCAGACTGGAGGGATGGAATTCACATCCCAGAGCACATTGACAATATTGAATTTCACTGAAGCCCTTTGCTCCTGGAAGACAGTGAAGGGTAAAGTAAACCCCTCCCATCCCCCAACACCGACTTTGTTTTGCATGTTCTAGGAAACAGCTTACTGCAAAGAATTGAGGTAGGAGGTGGGACTCAACTCTGGAGGTGGTGCTTGGACACTGGGCCATATTGAGGACTAGCTAAAACAGGGACAGAGTGGAAGCACCTCTCCATAAGACACGCCCACCTGTGTGCCATGTCAGTTTACCATTGCCGTGGCAACACCCTGAAGTTAAGCCCCTTTCAGTTACAACTCAGTGACCTGGAAACTACCACCCTTTTTCTAAAAATGTCTGCATAATCTCCCCCTTAATTTGCATGTAATTAAAAGTGGGTATAAATATGACTGCAGACTTGCCTTTGAGCTGCTACTCTGGGCACACTGCCGTTGGTACCTCTGCTGCTGCTGTACACTGCCTGCTGCATCAATAAAAGTTGCTGTCTAACACCACCAGCTTGCCCTTGAGTTCTTTCCTGCATGAAGCCAAGAACCCTCCCCTGCTAAGCCCCAATTTTGGGACTCATCTGCTCTCCATCAGAACAACTCTTTCTCATATGACTTAGATAAGATGCACAGATGCCCTGTGTTTAACCTACAGCAAAATTAGATACAGAACCAACAAATTCCCATTCTTTATCTAATAAATGATGAGCTGAACTGGTTGCCCCCACTGAGCAATTGAACAAAATGCTTGTTAACCAAACTTCGGTTCAATTTCTCTCTTTCCTCTAAGTCCCTGCACTTTGGCCCACCCCCTCACCACCCAGCCTCAGCCAGCACACAGCCAATCCTGAGAACAGGCTGGCCTCAGAGTAAGACATTGTATGGCCTACTATCCCATCAGTCCACCCTTTCATTCCCTTTCCTCACACCCTATTGTTTTTAGCCTTGGTTACTTTTCTCTGTTTAAGAGAGAGTCCCTTTCTTACAGTCTCAGTATTTTCCCCATTGCAATAGTACACTTCCCCTACTGCAATAGTCCCTTTCTCTCCTGTAGTAATCTTTTTAAATAAAAAGTTGTCCTCACTAAGTGCATATTTGCTTTTTACTTGGCAGTGTTCTTATGCATCCTATCCTATTTAGCAAAATTTCTGACAATAAGCATGCTGTCGGCCAGGCACAGTGGCTTACACCTGCAATCCCAGCACTTTGGGAGACCGAGGTGGGCAGATCATAAGGTCAGGAGTTTGAGACCAGTCTGACCAACATAGTGCAACCCCCTCTCTACTAAAAATACAAAAAGTAGCCGGGCATGGTGGCGCCCGCCTGTAATCCCAGCTACTCAGGAGGCTGAGGCAGGAGAATCACTTGAACCTGGGAGGTGAAGGTTACAGTGAGTTAAGATCGCAGTATTGCACTCCAGCCTGGGTGACAGAGGGATACTCCCTCTCAAATAATAATAATAATAATAATAATAATAATAAGAAGAAGAAGAAGAAGAAGAAGAAGCAGCAGCAGCATGCTGTCGTGCTGTTGCTGTTAGAAACATTCTGTGTATGACCAGAACCCTTACGTATTGGGTGCTGCCCTCTCACATGACAAAAATTAAGTAGCAGCTGAATTGACCCCAGGTTACTGGACAGGAAGTGGTTAGAGGGCAAGAGTAAGGCCACTAGTCCCTCTCAGCCTCCATGACCCCACACTCAGTTCTCTTCTTCAGAGACTGCCTTCTCAGGCCTCTGCTGTTCTGTGGGGCTGAGATTGGGTGTTCTTCTCTATCTTATGCTGTCAGCCATTTCCATGGCTCAAAGGACCATCTGCATGCCGACATGTCCCAGTTTATATTAATACCTCCAGCCCAGACGTCTTTACTGAGCTCCAGACTCCCATAGTCACCTCCTCGCTTAACATCTCCTCATGGCTATCTCCAACTTAATGTGACAAAAATTGAGTTTTTGGAGTTTCTGCTCCAAACTAACCCCACTTCCGAGACAGAGCAGGGACCTCTCTTAGGCGCCTGTCATCAGTTGGAACTGATGCCCCAACTCAGTCATCTCTACCTTTTCCACAGTCACACAGCTAGTAACTGAGCTGAAATATGAACTAGGCTGCAAGATTAGGCCCCAAATCCCAGAGATAAAGGAAAAATTTTGAATCCATTCAAGGGAGATTCCAGGCACCTTTCAACCAGCAATTAGAGAAGTAAATGAATCATCCACAAAGCAAGAAGGTAATAAAAACTTAAACAATAGTCATTTAGGCCAGGCGTGGTGGCTTACGTCTGTAATCCCAGCATTTGGGAGGCTGAGGCAGGTGGATCACGAGGTCAAGAGATCAAGACTATCCTGGCCAATGTGGTGAAACCCCATCTCTACTAAAAATACAAAAATTAGTTGGGCATGGTGGCAGGGGCCTGTAGTCCCAGCTACTTGGGAGGCTGAGGCAGGAGAATCACTGGAACCCGGGAGGTGGAGGTTGCAGTGACGTGAGATCGTGCCACTGCACTCTAGCCTGGCGACAAAGTGAAACCCTGTATCAAAAAAAAAAGAAAAAAAAAGGCCATCCAAGTAAGCCAGAGTCACAAACTGTTTCATTCCCTATAGAAACTAAAGATAGAACCTTGAATTGTTTTTCAGAAACCTGGAGCCCCATCAGATAGAAAATGCTGACTTCCCCCCGGTAGGTGTTGGATAAGGGGAAGCTGAGAACTACACTCTGACTGCCATTCTTTGTTCTAATTTTCTTCATCAGGAGCCTGAAGAGCATCACACCTACAGGCCAAAACTTAACATTCCTTTCTGCTGGCCCCAAGTTTTTTAGCTAAAGTCTTGCTTCTTTACCAATTGCAAATCAAGGAATCTCTGAAACCACCTATGACCTGTAAGCTCTTGCTTGAAGATATCACGGTTTTTGGTCCAAACGAATGTATAACCTCCAGGTATTTATGATTTTGCCTACGACTTCCACTTTCCTGAAATGTTCCCTTGCCTGTAAAAACCCTTGCTTGTAAGTCATCTGGGAGTTCAGGTCTTAACCATTAGCTGTCCAATTCTCCTTGCTTGGTACGCTGCAATAAGTATCTTTCTTTTTCTTGCTGCAAATCTCAGTGTCAGTGTTTTGCTTTGCTGCACTGGCCGAGTGGACCCAAGTTTGGTTTGGTAACACCTTCCTCTGCCAGTCTCTCCTCATCACAGTCCATCCTGGTGCTCAAGCCAGAAACCTAGAATTCCCTTTGTCTCCTCCCTTTCAGACACTGATGCCCCAACTCAGTCTACTCTATCTTATTCACGTCACACAGCTTGTAATTGAGCTGAAATGTGAACTAGGCACAAGACTTTCAGATCCTCAATCATGGTGCCATCGACAGCATATTCTGGCCATGGTTTCTCTCCACATTAAAAGATGATTTTTTAAATTGTGGTAAAAAATATATATGTAACATAAAATTTATCATTTAAATAATTTGTAAATGGACATTTCGGGGCATTAATTATTTTCACAATGTTGTGTTACTATCACCACTATCTATATCCAAAGCTTTTTCATCATCCCCCCAAAAATCTTTGGACCCATTAAACTATAACTCTTCATTCTACCTTCAACCAATCCTGGCAACCTCTATTCTACTTCCTGTCTCAATGAATTTGCCTATTTTAGGTACTTCACATAAGTGGAATCACACAATATTTGTCCTTCAGTGCCTAACTTATTTCACTAAGCATATGATTTCAAAGTCCATCCATGTTGCACTATATATATCAACGCTTTCTTCCTTATAATGGCTGAATATATTCCACTATCTGTATATACTACATTTCTTTTTTTGAGACAAAATCTCACTCTTTTGCCCAGGCTGGAGTGCAGTGGCATGATCGCAGCTCACTGCAGCCTTGAGCTCCTGGGCTCAAGCGATCCTCCCACCTCAGTCTTCCCAGTAGCTGGGACTACAGACACATACCACTGCACCTGGTTAATAAAAAAAAAAAAAATTTTTTTTTTTTTTTTTCCGTGGAGACACGGTCTCCCTGTGTTGCCCAGGCTGGTCTTGAACTCCTGGCCTCAAGCGATCCTCTCACTTCAGCCTCCCAAAGTGCTAGGATTACCAGCATGAGCTATGGTGCCTGGCCTGTATACACCACATTTTGTTTATCCAATTTATCTATTGACTAACACTTGGTGTATTAGTCTGTTCTCATATTGCTATAAAGAAATACCTGAGACTGAGTAATTTATAAAGAAAAAAAGTTTAATTGGCTCACAGTTTCACAGGCTGTGTAGGAAGCATGATGCCGACCATCTGCTTGGCTTCTAGGGAGGCCTCAGGAAACTTACAATCATGGTGAAAGGCAAAGCAGGAGCAAAGTGTCTCACGTGGTGGGAGCAGGAGGAAGTAGAGGGGCACTACACATTTTTAAACAATTAGATATCATGACAACAGCACTGGGGGATGGTACTAAACCATTAGAAACTGCCCCCATGAGCCAATCCCTTTGCGCCAGGCCCCACCTCCAGCAATGGGGGTTACATTTCCAACATGAGATTTGGATCGGGAAACAGATCCAAACCATATCACTTGGGTTGTTTCTACCTTTTGGCTATTGTGAATAATGCTGCTATAAACATTGGTGTACAACTTATCTCTTCAAGTCTCTGCTTTCTTTTGCATAGATACCTAGGAGTAGAATTGCTGGGTCATGTGGGAGTTTTAAGTTTAACCTTTTGAGAAACCACCAGACTCCTTTCATAGCAGCTGCACCATTTTACATTCTCACATTCTCTACATCCTTACTAACACCTATTTTTTTCCTTTAAAAAATTATTGTCATAGTTATCCTAGTAGTTGCGAAGTGGTGTCTCGCTGTAGTTTTGATTTGCATTTCCCTAACAACTAATGAGAATCTTTTCATGTGCTCATTGGCCATTTGTATATCTTCTTCAGAGAAACGAGTATTCAAGTCCTTTGCCCATATTTGGATTGGGTTCTTTGCTTTGTTGTTGAGTTTTAGTTCTTTATTGTCTTAGTCTTTCCTTCTATAACAAGATACCACAGACTAGGTAATTTATAAGTAATAGACATTTATTTCTCACAATTCTGAAGGTTGTGAAGTTCAAGATCAAGGGGCCAGCAGAGTCAGTGTCTGATAAGGACTTGCTCTTTGTTTCCAAAGTGACACCTTGCTGCATCCTCAAGTGACAGAAGAGCAGAAGCAGCTGGCAGCTCTCTGCAGCTTATCCCATTCATGGGGGCAGGGCTCTCAGGAGCTAGTGATCTGCCAGAGGCCCCACCTTTTAATGACGTAACTTTGGTCACTAAGTTTCAACACAGGAATTTTGGAAAGACACACATACACTCAAACTACAGCATTCCACCACTAACCCACCAAAATGCATGTCCTTTTCACATACAAAATACATTCGTTTCATCCCAATAGCCCCAAAAGTCTTAACTCATTCCAGCATCACCTCAAAAGTCAGAAGTCTCACCTAAAAATCATCTAAATCAGATATGGGTAAGACTCAAGGTACAATTCATCCTGAGGCAAATCCCCCTCCAGCAAACAAGTTATTTGTTTTCAAAATATTATAGTGGGACAGGCATAGGATGGACATTCCCATTCCAAAGGAGAAAAAGAAGAAAGAAGAAAGGAGTTAACAGGAGAATCACTTGAACCAGGGAAGCAGAGGTTCCAGTGAACTGAGATTGTGCCACTGCCCTCCAGCCTGGGTGACAGAGCAAAGGAAGTGGGGAAAAGGAGAGAGAGAAAAGAAGAGAGAGAAAACAATAATTGAACTATCTCTTAGAAAAATGAGGGTACTCAGTTAGAGACCCATCTTCTGATACCATTACCTTGGTGATTAGGATTCAATGTATGAATTTTGGAGGGCCACATACATTTAAATCATAACATTTATGTATTGTAGATATATATATTCTAGATGTAATTTGCAGATATTTCCTCCCATTCTGTAGGGTTTTTTTTTTTTTTTTTTTTTTTGCTTTCTTGATAATATCCTTTGATGCACAAAACTTCTTGATTTTGATAAAGTCCAATTTAAAAAGATAATTTATTTTTTCTGAGACTAGGTCTCACTCTGTCACCCAGCCTATAGTACAGTGGCATGATCATGGCTCACTGAGCCTCTAGCTCCTGGGCTCAAGTGATCCTCCCACCTCAACCTCCTGAGTAGCTGGGATTACAGGCGTGAGCCACTGCACATGGCTAATTTTTTATTTTCTGTAGAGATGGGGTCTTCCTAGTTTGTCCAGGCTGGCCTTGAACTTCTGGGCTTAAGCAGTCCTTCTACTTTAGCCTCCCAGGGTGCTGGAATTACAGGTGTGAGTCACCACACCCAACCAAAAACAGATAATTTTTTAAAAGCTAAAACTGTGACTGGTGTATAATATAAAATTAACCTGGGTCAGAAATTTTATCTTACTAATTAATGAGGGAACCAGTATGATGTTACAACCAGTTCAAAGGAAAATTCAAGCACACACGTATATGGGCAATCAGGAAAGTGAAAATGGATTTACAAATAGATGCAAAGGTGGTCAATATCCATAGGGCAATTCTCAATTGCACCTCCACTAGAAAAAATTCATTTGCATCTCTATGGGCAAGACGAATTCATGGGTGCAGCACACCAACGTGGCACATGTATACATATGTAACAAACCTACATGTTGTGCACATGTACCCTAGAACTTAAAGTGTAATAAAAATAACTAACTAACTAAATAAATAAAAGAATCATTTGTATTACTGTCAGTTTTCTACAATTTACAAAGTTGTAAAATAGCTCAAAGACATAAAAATGTAAACTCAACAGAGTTCCAGACAGGACACCCAGTAATCTTTTTGCCTACTTCAAAGTCTTCCCTAACTTTTCTTGATGCCACCTCCCTGCACTCCCCACCTCATTGCAGCAGTGGGGTGAGCCCCCTGCTCTCTGATTGCCTCAAGTCTTTCAGCACCAGGATAGCTACTGGGGGAGGGTTGAGTTAAGCTCAAGAACTATTTCTTGAGTGCCTGGTGGTGGAGGTGTAACTACCCATCCATTCCTACTACAAATACTCAGTATATACTATGAACTAGCATTGTGCTATGAGCACAGAGGGAACACGCAGACATGGTCTTTGCTCTCTTTAGCCTTACTCTACAAATGGAGACAGGAAGAACTAGTAAATAAAATAATTACAATGATCAATGAAATGAAGGAAAACTACCAAACGCAGAGAATCACTAAGAAGGGCCCCTGTAAGCGTGATTAGAAGTGACTGCTTGGAAGAGAGAACATTTAAGCTGAGACTTGAAAGAGGAAGAGGTCTACCTTCCTACCTACCACTCTGAGTGTAGGTGGCAGGAAGCCAGCAGAGCCGCCAGCTCTCCAGTCTGTCCTCACCTTCTGCACCTCTAGGGACAGGTCTGCAGCAACCCAGTTATGGCTTGCTCGTGCTCAGGGCGTTGGAATATGCAAGAGGCAAGAGAGGCCAAGTTCTGCCCTCCCAGCAGTGTTATTCTCTGCTTTTGGCTCTAAACTTCAAAACATTTCAAGGGGAAGAAAGGGTCCACTTCCAAACCTGCTCACCTTCCTCCTTCCTCTTCAGTCCCGGTTTCCCTCTAAATTCCCACTATCTGCTAAGTGAAGCCTAAAAAGTCTTCAATACATGAACAACAGTTGAACCCCCAAAGAGAGATAAAAGGCTTTCAAAATGCAAATGACTTGGAGAGTTAACACATTAGAATGAGAGCGTAAAATGATCAGCTCTTTGGCTGAACTGATTTGATTAGAAAACTGCAAGGCACAGAGATCTTATGAGCAAGAGGAAAGACCAAGGGCACAGTGGGGTGATGGGGCACCAGGATCAATGTCACCTGTCTCACAGTTTTGTCCAGGGCCTGGACTGTAGCTCTTCGCCGTTCCAAAATTATTTCATGCTGCTCCATGGTGTTTGCCAGGAGGTTGGCACTAGGTTGGGGACCATCTGCCTGAGTTGGAGCACGGCAAGAGGATGGGCTTCAGGGGACAGACAGCAGAGGGAGGAGCAGGCAGAGCACAGACTCTGGGGGGCAGTGATATGGGCAGGAGAGAGAGAATGAGATGGAGAACAACAGAATCAGAGAGCCCAAGGGACAAAAAAAAAAAAAAAAAATTACTGTATCATAGCAACCGAGCGAAGTCTTTAAGGAGAGGAAGTGGCCAATTATTTTATGTGAATACAGAGGGACCATTGCTCAAAATGTGTGTGGTTCTGGGATCACACATATCAGAATCATTAGAGGGACTATTAATAACTCAGATTCCCAGGTGCTGGGTGCACCTGGGTCAGCGCCTCTGGCACTGGAGCTTGGAATTGGCAGTTTAATAGGTGCTCAGGGAGTCTGTGCTTATTCTGGAAGTGTTTAAACACATGGGATGTGGAAGCAGAGCTGAGTCCAATCCCGGCTCCTTCACTTGGTCTGTTGGGCAAATAATTTCACTTCTCTGAACCTAGTTTTTTCCATCTCTAAAATAATATCTACCTCATAAGATTGACATAAGAATAATCTTCACATGAGCTACTTCTGTTTCTGTCTATATAATGTTTAGCACAATGCCTGGAACACAATTGGAAGTCAATTAATATTGATTGCTATTATTACATAATAAGGAAAGGCCATTGATTTTGGAAAGAAGGGAGTCATTTTTAACTTTCCAGATAATTTCAATAGAGCATCCTTGGGAAATTTCTGGAAATGAAAAAGGAAATACATGGATAAGACGCTGAAGCAGCAGGCAAAGACCACAAGTTCAAGTTCAGAAAAACCTGCAGCAGGAGGAAAGATTTTTGGGTTAGTGGTTAGAGTTGGGTAATGTTGGAAAGTGAAAGGTTAATTGAGACAGCAGTAATAAGAGAGTCCTTGAAGGATGGAGTAAGGGAGGGTTTCAAGGTGCAGGTATTGAAGCCACTGAAAGGAAACAGGTTAGGAGTGGTAGCTTGGTCCCAGTGAAGATGGGAAAGAGGTTCTGAGGACAGGTCATGGGTTGGAGTCAGAGAATCTAAACCATTTTGCCTAAGATCAGATGGAATAATTAGAGCAGTTGTTCACCAAGTTTGGTCCCTGCGTGGGACTGTGTCAGAAACTCTGGAGGAGGGCCCAGCAATCGGTGTTTTAACAAACCCTTCAGGTGTTTCTGATGCACCTAAACTCTGAGAACTAAATTAGGGAATAGTTGTAGAGGCAGGATCTTTGAGACAAAGTTGTGTAGTGTCCTAGGCAAGGCCATCTGCTGAATGTGAGGGTAGCAGGGGACCCTGAGGCCGGGGACACTGACTGTAGAGGAGTGCCTAAGAATCAGCTAGGGACATGAGGAGGATCGCCAAACTACAGCATGACATAAAAAGTAAGAAAGTTATATCTCATAACAACACATCTGAGTCTCAACTAGAAAAATAATTCAAAAGGCTATATGTATTGGGATATTTATAATAATGAAAGACTGAACACTTTAATGTCCAACATTAGGTGAAAAGCTAATACAATACCAAGAATTCAACTCCAAGTAATCTCCCAGAACTGCTGGTCAAACATGGCCATCTTGATATCACATTTCCCAAGAGTGTCCAGACATGGGACAATGAGAGAAAGTATCAGTGATATAATGTTGAATGAAAAAAATAGCCTATAATAGAGTGCATGTATATGATGAAAATTATGTTGTAAAAAAAAAAGTACTCTTGGAGCTAGGCACAGTGGCTCATACCTGTAATCCTAGCACTTTGGGAGGCCGAAGCAGGCAGATCACTTGAGCCCAGGAGTTGTTTCGTTTGTTTGTTTTTGAGACAGAGTTTCATTCTTGTTGCCCAGGCTGGAAAGCAATGGCACGGTCTCGGCTCACTGCAACCTCCACCGCCCAGGTTCAAGCAATTGTGCTGCCTCAGCCTCCCAAGTAACTGGGATTACAGGCATCCACCACCACACCCAGCTAATTTTTTTTTTTTTTTGTATTTTTAGTAGAGATGGGCTTTCACCATGTTGGATAGGCTGGCCTTGAACTCCTGACCACAGGTGATCCACCTGCCTCAGCCTCTCAAAGTGCTGGGATTACAGGAGTGAGCCACTATGCTCAGCCAAGCCCAGGAGTTTGAGACCAGCCTGGGCAACATGGCGAAACCTCATCTCTAGAAAAAATACAAAAATTAGCTAGGTATGGTGGTGAGCACCTATAGTCCCAGCAACTCAGGATGCTGAGGTGGCAGGATCACCTGAGCCCAGGAGGTTGAGGCTGCAGTGAGCCACGAACTCCAGCCTGGGTGACAGAGTGAGACCCTGTCTCAAAAAATAAAAAATAAAAAAATAAATAAAATTTAAAAAAATACTCTTGGGGGAACAATTGGAGCTTTAAAATAAATCAATACATTGGCAAAGGCCACTGGGGCCAACAATATGGCTTTTGAAGTTACCACCATGGGAGTTGATAGCCATGGGGTAAATGTAAGGGACCAGGGGTTTCTGGGCAATAACTCAGCCAGAACAGATAGGATGGAAGCACCTAGGTTTGTTCAGAGCCCTTGAGGCCATTGACTTGTCTGGAGCCTTGGAGAAGAACAGGAGGTAGCCTTGGAAAACTATGGGGACCACATTTTTAAAACCAAAACTTGGGACCCAAGGTCTGCCAAGTTTCTGGTAGGTGATAATAGGACCACAGACTAGACTATTTGAATCTGGGCACTCCTGGGAAACGTGATACCAAAATGGCTGTGTTTGACCAGCAGTTCCAGGAGATCACTTAGAGCTGGAGACCTCAAACCCAAGTCATTTTACAGAAGAGGAAAATGAAGGCATGGGAAGTTTAAGTTCAACAACTCGCCCCAAATCATATAGCTTTAAAGCTGCAAAGGCCAAAACTAAAGCTCAGTCTCCTATTTTTTAATACCATGCTTCCTGGATGAAGGACCTTGAACCCTGGGCTAAAGATTTGAGATGAGCAAATCAAAACCATAGTAAGTTACCACCTCACACATATTAAAATGGTTATTATAAAAAAGACAAGAGATAACAAGTGTTAGCAAAAGTGTAGAGAAAAGGGAACCTTCACACACTGCTGATGGGAATGTAAATTTGTATAACCATTATGGAAAGCAGTATGGAGATTCCTCAAAAACTTAAAAATAGAACTACCATATGATCCACCAATTCCTCTTTTGGGTATATACCCAAAGGAAATGAAATTAGCACCTCATAGTGCTAAATCTGCACTCCCATGTTCACTGCAGCATTATTCACAAAATAGTCAAGATATGGAAACAATCTAAGTGTCCATCAATGGATGAATGGATAAAGAAAGTGTGGTGCAATTCTTGTGTATACAATGAAGTATTATTCAACCTTAAAAAAGAAGGAGACATCTCCATTTGTGACATGTGTAAACCTACAGACACTATGCTAGGTGGAATAAGCCAGACACAGAAAGAAAAATATGGCATGATTTCACTTGTATGTAGGATATTTAAAAAGTCCAATACATAGAAATAGAGAGTAGAATGGTGGTTACCAGGGGCAGAGATTGGGAGAAAATGGAGAGATGTAGGTCAAAGGGTACAAACGTGTGGTTAGGTAGGAGGAGTAAGTCTAGAGATCTAATGGACTGCATGAGGACTAGAGTTTAATAATATTGTTTTGTATGCTAAAAATTTGTTAATGTAGATTTTAGAAGCTTCTGCCACAAACACACACAAAAAGGTAACCATGCAAGGTGGTGGATGTGTAAATTTGCTTGACTGCAGTAATCATTTCACTAGCTCTATGGATATCAAAACACCATGTTGTATACTTTAAATATATGTAATCATAATAAATAAATAAGTAAATAAACAAAAGAGATGAGTTGTACCAGGTAACAAGGATTCATAATAAATCACTGCCTAGGAAAGCACCATGGTGAAGGGAGTGTTTGAGGAAGGACAATGATGTGTAAACTGGACAGGAACAGTCTGAAGACTGGAGATAGTTAGAGCATCAGCAGCAGCCTAGGAAATGTGGTTAATTAGGGCCTGAACCAGGCTGCTGGCTGTGAAATTAGACAGGAGAGAACCGCAGAGAGAAATGACATTCCTCACTCTCAAATCACACTCTCCCCAATTTCCTTTTGAGGTTCCTTAGTACTTACTTCATTTACCTTAAAGGCTTATTTGCAGACACAGCTCAGCACAAACTCTAACTAGCCTGTAAATCATATATATATATATGTTCAGAGCCCTTGAGGCCATTGACTTGAGGCTAGGCCATGCTTCTACATTCTTAAAAGCCAATGCTACACTGGGAATGAAAAGGAATCAGACCCAGTATAAACTGTGAATGACTCTGAACTTAAGGCTTTCTACAAATGATGAAGTATTTATATAGCAAGTTAAGAAAACCGAGAGGCCCAAGAGTGTCTCACCCAGTACCATTCTTTCTTCCCTACTCCTCCTGGCACCTTGGATACTCCCTCAAGCCTTCAGTTTCCTTTGCTCCCTATGGGAAAGCCACTGGATTCATTCAGGACAAGATGTTCGGCATCACACTCAGACTATGAAGACTGAAAGGAACCTTGGGGTTACCCAGGCTAAGCACTCGGGAACCCAGAAACACAAATGGCTGAAGGTGAGAACGCATCTCCCAATGACCTCTGGGAGCACAATTTTTCTCCTTTCCTCTTCCTGAAATGCAATCTGAAACAAAATTCTAAAATAAAAATATTTTTGTTCTGCTCAAAACTGTGCACATGTGCATTCTCTCCCTCTCTCATAGAGTCAATAGGAGATAAAAGCTTCAGAATTCAAATGTTACCTTAAATACGGTGACTAAATAGCATTCTCTAAGCAGAATCACTTTAAAAGGGAGGAAGATGAAACATTTTTATTTTCTTTATGTTAGAGCTGCCATCAAAAGTAATTGATACACATGTTTTTTTTTTTTTTTTTTTTCTTTTAGCATATCATTGTTACTTCCCTCAAAACTGTTAGGTTTTTCCTTTTACTCGTTTTATTCTCCTTTCAGGACTAAACCTGCTGAAAGAAAAACACCACATCTCATTTGTCTTTGCATTCCTCATGGGTCCTTGTATTGTTCTCGGCACATTGTTTTGTATAACGTTTTGGCACTGTGCTTACTCTTCTTAAAAACTGGTGGAATAACAGGGCATGAAATGACTTTCATCCAATATTTTTACAACTTTTACCTTCACTACTTAAAAGAAAAAAGTCAAATAGCAAAATGAATACGGCACGTCAATTAGAGAATTGAACAATCTCTGTTTTAAAAGAAAACAGCTTAGGAAGCTCTGGGCTCAGACGTGCTATTCTGAAACCAAAATCACATTGATGAGGTTGAACAGTTGAATCGTTTTTTGAAACAAATTAAAAATTCAACCCATAGTAATTTTGGCAGAAGGAAAACGTCAAGTTGCATTTAAGCCAATTTCTCTTCCTTCTGTAGTCGATGAGCTGTTTTGGGGCACAAGAAAAAATTTCAAGGATTGTGTTTATTTACAACATTTTCAGGGAAAAAAATGCCTGCTTGCTTTTCCTGTAAAAGTGAGAGGAGCAGAGAAGCTTCCTAGACTGTTCTCAGATGCTTCAGCTAAAAAGTAAAATGAGTAACAGTGCCAATAATTGAAAATAAGGAGAAAAATTATGCCAAACACTTGGCACCAGCTGCAGCAATTAAGTAAGCACCTGCTTTATGCTTCATCTGCCACCATCCCCTCCCTCTTCATTCAGGCTGGTTTCTGTTTTTGTTTTTGTTTTTTTTTTTTTTTTTTGAGAATGAATGCACCTCATTGTACAAGCTCACAGAGCTGTCTTTTTCCTTCTTTTTATTTCATTCCTTTCCCTTTGGCTATCATTAACTCAGGCACGACAGGAAGATCCAGACAAGGACAAGGTAGTAAAGACACCAATATTTCTAAACTCTAAGGCTTTAGAGAATGTTGAGGCAGATGTAACCACAGTAATCACTGGTATGAGAGCACTGATGTTCTTACTAAACAGCAGGTTACGCCATCCCAAGGAGACCTTGCAAATGAAGATGTAGATTAGATTTCTGGAAGCAAGATTTTTATTAGCTTAGTCCTGAACCTTAGCTATGCAACAAAAGCCAGTTCCTCTGCAGAGATTTAGGCTCTCAAAGAGACACCATCAAGGAGTTCTAGACTGTTATCAACATAGGGCTTAGCAGGAACATCAAATGCGATATAAAAGAGGTGCTTTGAAAAGTGGAAAGAATTATGCAAATGTAAGGCAGGTATTAATATTAAAGATGTTTATCATAACCCATCTAAGAGAAAAAAGATCATAAGCGTATTCATCCACTGGAAATGAATTTGCACTTTTTGGAACCCTGGGCTACCATTTCCTCTTTTTCCTTTTATCCTGTCTATAAAAGCTGGCTAATGATGCACCTACCTTAGAGGCGACTATGAGGCTTAAATGAGATTATGTGCGTGGAGCACCTTGTTCCATGCCTCATATAGAAAAGATACTTAATAAATGTGAATTGCATTTCAAGGGGAAAATCAAGTACATTATCCTGAGAATTCTTCATACTTGCAGTTCATCAATAGATGCTTCACATTAAATTACATGTTCCCAGGAGAGAAAAATGAATTGGTCACCCTCAACAAGTACACAATCGGTGCAGCTGGCTGCTTCTCACATGGAGAAAACAGATGTGAAACAAAGGCATCCATCCTTCAATTTATAGATGTCAAAGTAGCAATTCTCTTCTCATACTGATAACTACTGCTGCGTTCTTCTGCAGGAAACATTTTAAAGCTGCTTTTGAATTCCCTCTATCACAGCCAGATACCAGCAAAAGAGAGATTCTGCAAACAGAGCAAGAACTTCTAGGTACAGACCAGAAGCTCCTTGAGGTTAGGGACCATTCTGAATGGCAGTTCCCTGCCACACCCCAGCACTTTCAAGAGTGCCCAGCACACAACAAGCCCTTAATATGCACTTACTAAATCATTTCAGTACATCAGAAATATGAGGAAGTAAATGAAACACAAAATTAAAGGTGCTTTATGTCATCAATTTGATTGGCATGTCCTGCTTCATCTACCTTTGGTGCAACATAAGGTCTCATTTGTTTTAATGCTTGATATGGTTTGGATGTGTCCCCACCCAAATCTCATCTTGAATTGTAACTCCCAAAAATTTCCAGGTGTTATGAGAGGGACCCTGTGGGAGATAATTAAATCATGGGGGCGATTTCCCCCATACTGTTCTTGTGGTAGTGAATAAGTCCCACAAATCTGATGGTTTTGTAAGGAGAAACCCCTTTCACTTGGCTCTCATTCTGTGTCTTGCTTGCCACCATGTATGACATGTCTTTTGCCTTCCACCATGATTGTGAGGGCTCCCTAGCCATGTGGAACTATGAGCCCATTAAACCGCCTTTTCTTTATAAATTACCCAGTCTCGGATATGTCTTTAACAGCAGCATGAAAATGGACTAATACAGTGCTCAAACCATAATGACTGAAGTCCATCTTATTGATCAGGGGAGTCCATCCTGCTCCTGCAGGGTACTTGTCCCATGAAGTACCCTGGTAGAAGTACCAGGAGCAGATAGTCCAAAGTGATTAACTTATTCATTGTTAATTAGTTAATATTACCTCATAGAAGAAACCAGAAAGTCTGGTGAGTCTACCAAAGAGCTCTGTTGTCTGCTATTTGTGTTGCTTTACATCAGTGCAAAAACCATAAAGTTCAGTTATCTAGAATGAGACTCTATTTGCTTTAACATTACTACAGTATCAAGACAGATAACTATTGACAGTCCTAAAAGATTCTTAGAGATTTTTAGGTGAGAAATGGTCTCTCTGTGTGTGTGTCTCTCTCTGTCTCTCCCTCTTTCTCTCTCTCTCTTTTTCTCTCTTGCTCTGGGACTGTGCCCACCCTTGGAACACCTGCACTAATCAGGTCTGAGCTTCTGATGTTACAGCACCTGTGGGGTGCCGAACTTCCAGTTTACACACACAGAGCCACTTTGTCCCTAAAGTACATCTATGGTGCCTGGGTGACTGTATCAATAGATGCAGCGTCCACACCCTAAAATTTTCCTAGAACCCTTTTCTTGACTGCAGTCTCCCATGGAGAACCTAGAAACCCTTAGCTTTAGTTTAAGGTGGTAATGTTTGAGGAGATTTGGAAGGGGAAGAGATGAGCATACTAGGAAAGCAAACAGTGTGACCAAAGACAGAGTAACAGGAAACTCAGGGTCAGCCACAAGAAACCTTCACTTGTCTGGACACAGAATCCATGCAGGGCGGGGAGCTGGGAGACAGAGAAAGGCAGGGTTATTTACGGATTTTATATTGAGGGCCAAATGGTGTACAGAGGGGTCAAGATTTAAAGCGGCAGTCATTCTTTCCTCAGAACATAACCAAAATGCCTTTGAAAGTTCCCCTTTCTACCACATTTTAGACTTGGTGCAGAGAACTAGAACCCACTGCCACCACTTCTGTATCCTGCAGAGTGGCGGTGACCCTAGGGTGCCCTACTGAGCTACAATGGCACATAGGAGTAGACAGTCTTCCAAATCATTAGGGCAGCATCTCCCAGGCTGGCCTATTGCATAATAAGGAATAATTATACAATAGGAACAAGCTAAAAGTGTTATAGGAGTTATATGGTTTGGATCTGTGTCCCCACCAAATCTCATGTCGTATTGTAGTCCCCAGTGCCTGATGGGAGGTGATTGGATCATAGTGGCAGAGTTCTCATGAATGAGTTAGCAGCATCTCCTCAGTCCTGTTCTTGTGATAGCGAGTGCGTGAGTTATCATGAGATCTGGTTGTTTAAAAGTATGTAGCACCTCCCCCTTCTCTTTCTTGGTCCTGTTCCTGCCATGTAAGAAGCCTGCTCCCACTTTGCCTTCTGCCATGAGTAAAAGCTCCATGAGGCCTCCCATGAAGCAGATGCTGCCATGCTTCCTCTACAGCCTTCAGAACTGTGAGCTAATTTAACCTCTTTTCTTTATAAATTACCCAGGGTCAGGTTTTTCTTTACAGCAGTGTGAGAAATGACCAATACAAGGGGCCCTTGAAAATACACTCAAGACAGTCTATGACAATCAGAGAACTGATGGTAATCATATCATGAGAATTGACTCCCCAGAATCCTATCTATGTTGATTGATAAGGAGTATGTTCATTCACTGATCTGGTCAAGGAGAATGTGATTGGCCATAATTGGCTTAGACAAGATCATTGGATTTCAACCCTGGCCATAAAATAGAACCACCTGAGTAGCTAAAGAAAATTGCTGACATGTAGGTACACATCAGTGATTCTAGACTCACTGGGGCTGGGGGGACAATGAGTACAAAGGCCTGGAGTCAAGAGAACATGGTGAGTTTATGCGGATATTGATAGTTCTACATGGCTTGAACACAGCATAGGGAAATAAATTCATCACCTTAGGCCTCAGTTGACACACTGGGACTACCACTGCTCTGTGGGACAGGGAAGTGGTGGGGTAAGATCTAATGCCTTGCATCCGAGTCTAAAATGTGGTGGTGTCCCTGTAGCCATATCAAAGTAGGTGCTGTTAAACAAGCGAATCTTGAAGAAATCTTTGAGAGAGGCTGCAGTGGTTAAGGGTGCAGATTTGGGTGCAGCAGCAGATGAGCTCAGTTCTATCATCTAACACCTGGGGAGCAAGCCAGGGGACCAGACCTGAACCTTTGGGGGAATCAAGTACTTAAAGAGTTACTACCTCTAGATTACCTTGTCCTCATCCTGTTCCCACTATTGTCTTTCCATTATAGTGTTGAAAACTGTAATGTCTACATATTTCACTAAAATGTCACAAATTAAAAAAAAAAAAAAAAAGGCCCAGGTTTGGAGAATGTGCTCAGTAAATGTGACAGTTTCTGCTCTACTTGCAAAGCTCAATAATTTCTACTCAGGTTCTTGGGCTCTTCCAAGAACTTACCATGCCAAAGACCTATCCTGATTCTGTCATTTACTTGCTATGTACCATTGGGCAAGTTGCTTTACCTGTCTAAAACTCAGCTTCATCTGTAATATGGGGATAATGATAAGTACTTAGGTCAGAGACTATGTGTTCCTCAAACTTTCCTTTTCCTCCTGGTCGTACTCCTAGTGCACATTTTCCAACCTTTCTTGCAGATAGGCAGGCCATGTGATTGCATTCTGGCCAATGGAATGCTGGCAGGAGTGACGCACGCTATATCCACGCCTAGACCTTAAGAACCTTCCCATGGGGTCCCTGCCATGTGAACTTGCTCCTTCTATCCTCATCTGCCAGTGAGATGCAGAAGATCCAGTGAAGAACTTCAGGGTCCTAGGGAGGGTGAGTTTACTCAGGAAGGAGCCTGAGTCCCTCCCCCTCCTTCTGCCCATACTGTGCCATGAGTAAAAATCAGCCTTTACAAGGCCGGGCACGGTGGTTCACGCCTGTAATCCCAGCACTTTGGGAGGCCGAGGTGGGCGGATCACGAGGTCAGGAGATCGAGACCATCCTGGCTAACACAGTGAAACCCCGTCTCTACTAAAAAATACAAAAAATAAGCTGGGCGTGGTGGTGGGCGCCTGTAGTCCCAGCTCCTCGGGAGGCTGAAGCAGAAGAATGGCGTGAACCCGGGAGGCGGAGCTTGCAGTGAGCCGAGATCGCGCCACTGCACTCCAGTCTGGGCGACAGAGCGAGACTCCGTCTTAAAAAAAAAAAAAGAAAAATCGGCCTTTACAATATCAAGCCACTGAGATTTGGGATGTTTGTTATGGTTGTTAGCCTCACCTGATTAATTCAGCAATTCTGAGAATCAAATGAGAATATTTATTTATAATCAGAATATCAGGCACAGAGTAAAGATTTAGTTAAGTAACAGCTATTTATTATTATATGGTGTCTGCCCTGCTTTAGGTATGTAGACTTTTCCCTTCCCGTCTTTTCCAGTGCTATTTCTTCCCTTTGATCCAGTGACCAAGACAATTCTGGATGGCCGGTGCTGCTTTGTCTTTAAGCCTAATCACAATATTAATGCATTGCTTCTCTCTGGACCTTGCTTTTCTAATAACGTTTCCTCGCAAAAATAAGGAGGGTAGAGGGAATGTTTCTATCAAAATGATAATGGTTCTGAAATGAGTCAGAAGCATGAGGCATTTCAACTGGCATCATTCATCACAGCTCCATTTTTGCTTCCCTTGCCTTTCTGTATGAAGTCTACAGAGCTGAGAGTTAAATTAGTTTGAGAACTGCCTCGGACGAGCAGCACAATCTGCTCCACTGCAGCGAACATTTCATCAAAACTGTTCCTGCCGAATTTTCATGAAACTTCCACATTTTAATTAGAAACTGGAGAACCAGATGGGTGGCAAAAGGAATTTAAGGTAACAAGGGAGTAAATGCTCTTACACTAAGGTAAAAATCAATAACCGTGTGACTAGGTGGCCACTTAATCGGCATGATTTGGAAAGTTCTAGGGGTTCTCCCTATGGCCCTCAAACATCTCCATCACATGACAACAATGCCTAAAATTGTTAATAAAAACCCTTCACAATCATGTGTTACTTTACAGTTGAGCCTTGAACAATGCAGGGGTTGGGGTGCTAACCCCTTGCAGAGTCAAAAATATGCACATAACTTTTGACTTCCCAAAAACTCAATTACTAATAGCCTACTGTTGACCAGAAGACTTACCAATGACATAGTTGATTAACACATATTTTGTATGATATATTTACTATGTGCTGTATTCTTATAATAAAGTAAGCTAGAGAAAAACGTGCCATTAAGGAAATCATCAGGAAGAGAAAGTATATTTACTACTCATTAAATGGAAGTAGATCATCATAAAGATCTTCATCCTCATCATCTTCATGTTGAGTGGCTTAGGAGGAAGATGAAGAAGAGGGGTTGTTCTTGCTGTCTCATGGGTGGCAGAGGCAGAAAAGATGGAGAAGGTGGAAGAGAAGGTGGAATAGCCAGGCACAGTCAGTGTAACTTTACAGCAATACATTATAATTTGTTTGATTTTTGCTTTTTCATTTCTCTAAAAATTTTTCTATATGGTACCAATCCTTTTTTCACCATTTGGTTTAGTTTCAGTGCCTATATCTTAGTAGGGTCCATGATAGAAAAAAAGTCAAAAGCAGTCATGAATGATCAGAATCACTGTGCTAGATTGTCTAATGTCAATTTGTTTTCTGGAACTGCTTTCTGTACATCTTCTTCATCCAGCACTGGTCTGAAATCACTCATCTCCATCAAATTGTCTTCTGCTGCCTTTGGTGTGGTGTTTGTTAGCTCTTAAATTTCTCCAAGATCATGTTGAAAACTTTCAATTTCCCTCTTTCTGTGTCAGCCAGGCTGGAGTGCCATGGCATGATCTTGGTTCACTGCAACCTCCGCCTCCTGGGTTCAAGTGATTCTTCTGCCTCAGCTTCCCCAGTAGCTGGGATTACAGGTACACACCACCATTCCTGGCTAATTTGTGTGTGTGTGTGTGTGTATTTTTAGTACAGGTGGGGTTTCACCATGTTGGGCAGGCTGGTCTCGAATTCCTGGCCTCAAGTGATCTGCCTGTCTTGGCCTCCCAAAGTGCTGGAATTACAGGTGTGAGCCACTGCACTTAGCCCTCAGTGATTTTCCTAATAGTGTCCAAGAATTTATCTGCTCCTCTTGGTTGGTAGGAGCTGCTTATTCTCTTATATTGACCTTTTTAAAGCCAAAGCTCTTTCTAAAATTGTCAAATCATCCTTTGTTGACATTAAATGCTCCAGTTTTAGATCCTTCACCTTCCTTATGCTTTGTTATATAAGAACTTTGTTTTTTCACTAATCATATTAGAGTCTATGGGTATGCCTTTCTTATAGCAGTCCTGCATCCACATAAAAGCTGTATTTTCAATACAAGATTAAAGGGTATTTCAACTTTTGATTCCAAAATGGTAATGTAGAAACAAGCTTGCTTCACTCTTCCCAACAGAAAACCAAAAACAAATATACAGCTCTGAGATCATAACTAGAAATATCCCAGAGCTCAAATATCAACATGAGAGAGTTTCTTGGGCCACAGCAAAGTTCAAAAAATAAAAATAAATAAACTCTAAACAGATGGTAATATACTCAGACTTCCACACCTGCAATGCCCCTCCTCCCATTCTTCCCAGCACCAAACAGAAAGATTTCCCCCCCCCCCAACAAAAAAGTGAAATTGAGGTGGACAACGAGTTTCTCCAACATTTTGGTTTCCCTGGCAGGAGACCTCTCCCTGCCTTAACCCATGGGAAGCATCATGAGCACCTGAAGGGAGAAATATTCCCTACAACAGGCAGAGACAAAGAGGGGAGATAAGACTGCCATTTACAGCCCTGGAAACTATGCTCTTTCACTTAGCCAAAGGAGACACCAAAGCAGAGCAGCTTTTCTGCACTGCCACATTATAGGAGATTCATCCTACAGGTCCCCTGGGCACAAACCTGTAGGCAGCCTTCCCACATTACCAGTACATCCCCTTTGGGACCTCCCCTATTTGGAAAGGACAGCGCTATAATCCTTTACTGGAGCCAAAGTGAACCTGGGCTTAAGGCACAATGTATAGCCAAAAAGGAGGCTGTGACCTAGCAGTAAAGAAGCTTCAAGCAAACATATCCAATAAAAACCAAAACAAGTCACACAAAGGAGAAATATATATCTGATCTTCCAATGCAAAGACATAGATGTACATCCACAAGAAACGACAGCAAACAGAAACATGAACTCTCCAAACAGACAAAGCAAAGAAACCAGTAACTGACCCTAATGAGATGGTGATATGTGAGCTATCTGATGAAGAATTCAAAATAGCAGTTTTAAGGAAACTCAGTGATCTCCAAGATAACACAGAAAGACAATTCAGAAATTTATCAGAGGATTTTAACAAAGATATTGAAATAATTTTTTAAAAACAGAAATCTTGGAACTGAGAAATACATTTGCTGTACTGAAAAATTAATTAGAGGCTTTCAACAGCAGAATAGATCAAGTGGTGGAAAGAATTGGTGAACTAGAAGACAGGCTATTTAAAAATACACAAAGAAGAAAAAAGAATGAAAAACAATGATTACCTACAAGATATAGAAAACTACCTCAAAAGGCCAAATTTAAGAATTATTGGTGATCAAGAGGGAGTTGAACAATAGCAAGGGTTAGAAAGCTTATTCAAAGAAATAATAACAGAAACTTTCCAAACTTGAGAACGAGATTAATATTAAGATACAGGAAGCTCAGGGAATACCAAACAGGTTTGACCCAAATAAAACTACCCAAGGCACATAATAATCAAACTCTCAAAAGTCAAGGACAAGAGAAAATTCTAAAAGCAGCAAAAGAAAAGCAAATAACTTATAAAGGAACTCCAATTTGTCTGGCAACAGACTTCTCATTTTATACCACAATAAAAAACTAACAAAATGAAAAATATATGAAGGAGAGATAAAGACATTTCTGGACAAACGAAAGCTGGGAAAATTCACTACCCCCAGACCTGTCTTTTAAAAAGTGCTAAAAGGAGTTTGTCAACCTGAAAAAAAAGTTAACATGCAAAAACAACAACATTTGAAAGAATAAAACCCACTGGTAAAATTAAATACATGGACAAACCCAGAATACTCTAATATTGTAATTGTGGTGTGAAATCTACTTATAACTATAGTATGAAGCCCCAAAAACAAATCTATATAAAAAAACTACTGCAGCCTGTTAAGAGATAAGTAATATAAAAATGTGTAAATGAGATAACTAAAAGTCAAATGTGGAGGGGATGGAGTTAACACATAGTTTTTCTCATTTTTTTGTTTCTATTCTTTATGATCCAAGATAAGTTGTACTCTCTTTAAAATAACTTTTTATATCTATATTTCTTGTAAGCCTCATGGTAACCACAATGCAAAAACCTATAATAGATTCACTAAAAATAAAAAGCAACAAATTAAAACATACTACCAGAGAAAATCTCTTAACCACAAAGGAAGACAGTAAGAAAGGAAGCAAAGAGTTACAAAACAATCGGAAAATAAGCAATGAAATGACAATAGTAAGTCCTTGCTTATCAATAATAACACTGAATGTAAATGGACTCAATTCTCCAATTAAAAGGCATAGAACAGCAGAGTAGATTTTTTTTAAAAAAGACCTAAATATGTGCTGCCTACAAGAAACCCACTTCGCCTATAAAGACAAATATAGACTGAATGGGAAGGGGTAAAAAAAGATGCTCCATGCAACTGGAAACCGAAAGAAGACCAGGAGTAGGTATACTTAGATAAAATAGACTACAAATCAAAGACTGTAAAAAGAGACAAAGAAGGTCACTATATAATTATAAAGGGGTCAATCCAGCAAGAGGATATAGCAATTATAAATATATTTGCAACCCAACGCTGGAGCTCCCAAGTATATAAAGCAAACATGAATAGATCTCAAGGGAGAGACAGACTGCAATACAATACAATACAATAGTAGCAAGGGACTTTAATACTTCACTCTCAGTAATGGATGGATCATCCAGACAGAAAACCAACAAAGAAATAGCAGAGTTAAACTACACACAAGACCTAATAGGTCTAACTGACATTCATAGAATTTGTTACCTACCTGCTGTGGACACACATTCTTTTCATTAGCACACAGAACATTCTTAAGAATAGACCATATCTTAGGCCATAAAACAAGTCTGAACAAATGCAAAAAAGTAGAAATCATATCAAGTATCTTTATCACAATGAATAAAACCAGAAATCAACAACAAGAGGAAACTCATTCAGGAGCATGTTGTTTAATTTCCATGTGTTTGTATAGTTTCTGAATTAAATTATGACCAATGGATCAATGAAGAAATTAAGAAGTAAATTTAAACACTTCTTGAAACAAATGAAGATGGAAATACAACATGCCAAAATCTATGGGATATGGAAAAAGCAGTACTAAAGGGAAAGCTTATAAAAACAAACATTTATATTTTAAAAAGTAGACTTTCAATAAATAACTTAATGATGCAGCTCAAGGAACTAGAAAAGCAAGAACAAACCAAACCCAAGATTAGTAGTAGGAAAGAAATAATAAATATCAGAGCAGAAATAAACGGCATTGAGACTACAAACAGTACAGAAGATCGATGAAACAAAAAGTTTGGTTTTTTTTTTTGAAAGGACAAACAAAATCAATAAACCTTTGGCTAGACTAAAAAAAAAAAAAAGAGAGAGAGAGGAAAGACTGATTAAATAACATTAGAAACAAAAAAAGAGAGACATAACCACTAGGACCACAGAAATACAATGAATCATTATGTAATATTATGAACAACTACACACCAAGAAATTGGAAAACCTAGAAGAAATGGCTAAAATCCTGAACACATAAAACCTACCAAGATTGAACCATGAAAATAATAGAAAACTCAGTAAACCAATAATGTGTAACGAGACTGAAGCTGTAATGTCTCCCATAAAAGAAAAGCCCAGGACCTGAGGGTTTTACTACTGAATTCTGCCAAACATTTAGAAAAGAACTAATACCAGTTTTACTCAAACTCATCCAAAAAAATTGAAGATGAGGGAATACTTCTAAACTTATTCTACAAAGCCACCATTACCCTGATACTAAAACCAGACAAGGATAAAACAACAACAACAAAAAAAGAAAATTATAGGCCAGTATCACTGATGAACATAGGTGCAAAAATTCTCAACAAAATAGTAGCAAACTGAATTTAACAACACATTAAAAAGATCATTCATTATGTTCAAGTGGGATTCATCCCAGGGATGCAAGGATGGTTCAACATATGCAAATCCATAAACGGGATACATCACATTAACAGAAGCAAAAACTAAAACCATGTGATTATTTAAATAGGTGCCAAAAAAGGCATTCACTAAAATTTACCATCCCTCGATGGTAAAAAATCCTCATCAATTAGCTATAGAAAAAACATACCTCAAGATAATAAAGACCATATATGACAAACCCACAGCTAACATCATACTGAACAAGGAAAAATTGAAGGCCTTTACTCTAAGATCTGGAGCAAGATGATATAATACTGGAAGTCCTGGTCAGAGCAGTTAGGTAAGTGAAAGAAATAAAGAGCATCCAAATTGGAAAGAAAGAAGCCAAATTATCCTTGTTTATAGATGGTATAATCTTATTCTTAGAAAAATCTAAAGAATTCACAAAGAGACTTAGAACTGATAAATGAATTAGGTAAAGTTGTGTGATAGAAAATCAACATTTAAAAATTAGTAGCATTTATATAGACCAACAGCAAACAATCTGAAAAAAAAAAAACAAACAAACAAGAAAGCAATGCCATTTACAACAGCTACTAAGAATATAAAATACCTAGGATTCAATGTAACCAAAGAAGTGAAAGACCTATACAAGAAAAACTATAAAATACTGTTGAAAGAAATGGAAGAGAATACAAAAAGAATGGAAAGATATTTTATGCTCATGAATTGGAAGAATTAATATTGTCCAAATGATAATGCTGCCCAAAGCAATTTACAGATTAAATGCAATCCCTATTAAGATACCAATGACATTCTTCACAGAAATATTTTAAAAATCCTAAAATTTATATGGAACCCCAAACCACCTCAAATAGTCAAAGTAATCATGAGCAAAAAGAGCAAAACTGGGGGCATCACACTATTTGACTTCAAAATTTACTACAAAGATGGGGGCCTCAGACTATTTGACTTCAGAATTTACTACAACCAAATCAGCATGGTACTGGCATAAAAACAAACACACAGACCAATGGAACACAATAAAAAATCAAGATACAAATCCATGTGTTTACAGCCAACACATTTTCAACGAAGATGCCAAGAACATGTAATGGAGAAAGGACATTCTCTTCAATAACTAGTGCAGGGAAAACTAGATATCCGTGTGTGGAAGAAAGAAAGTAGACCCCTATTCTCCCCATACACAAAAGTCATATCGAAATGGATTAGAGATTTACATCTAAGAAATTATGAAACTGCTAGAAGTAAACATTGGGGAACTACTCCAGGACACTGGTCTGGGCAAAGATTTTTTTGTGTAAGACCTCAAAAGCACAGGCAAGCAAAGGAAAAATAGACAAATGGGATTATATCAAGCTAAAAGGTTTCTGCACAGCAAAGGAAACAATCAACAAAATTAAGACACAACCCGCAGAATGAGGGAAAGTATTTGCAAACTACCCATCTGACAAGGAATTAACAACCAGAAGACATAAGGAGCTCAAACCAATTCAATACCAAACAAACAAACAAACAAACAAACAAAAACAAAAGGCAAACCCACAAGTTATCAGATATTAAAATGGCAAAAGATCTGAGTAAATATTTTTTAAAAGAAGACATACAAATGGCAAACAAGTATATGCAAAATGCTCAACATCATTAATCATCAGAGAAATGCAAATCAAAACCAGAATGAGATATCATCTCACCTCAGTTAAAACGGCTTTTATCAAAAAGACAGGCAATAACAGATGCTGGCAAGGATGTGGAGAAAAGGGAACTCTTATACACTGTTTGGTGGGAATGTGAATTAGTATAGCTACTATGGCAAACAGTATGGAAGTTCTTCAGAACCCTAAAAATAGAACTTCCACATGATCCAGCAATTCCACTGCTGGGTAGATATCCAAAAGAAAGGAAATTAATATATATAAGAAATACCTGCACTCTCATGTTTATTGTAGCACTGTTTACAATAGCCAGAATGTGGAATCAACCTAAGTGCCCATCAATGAATGAATAGATAAAGAAAATGTGGTACATATACTGCACTGGAGTATTATTCAGCCGTAAAAAAGAACGAAATCCTGTCATTTGCAGCAACATGGATAGAACTGGAGGACATTATGTTAAGTGAAATAAGTCAATCATAGGAAGACAAATATCACATGTTCTCACTCAGATGTGGGAACTAAAAAAAGCGGATCTCATGAAGATAGGAAGTAGATTGGTGGATACTAGAGGCTGGGAAGGGAAAGAGTCAGGGGGATGAAGAAAAGTGGAAAATTGGGTACAAATATATGGTTTGATAGAAGAAATAGGGTTAGATATATCAGTAGGGAGCCATAGTTTAGAATGACATCTTGAACATTCAAAAATAGTCAGATGAATTCAAACAATTCTAGTATAACAAGAAAAGGCAAATATTTAATGTGTTGGATATCCCAAGTACACTGATGTGATCTTTACAAAATACACGAATGTATTAAATTATCACATACGCCCTAGAACTATGCGCATTTATTATGCATCAATATAAAAAATTTTTGCAAAAATTGCAAGGTTGTCGTGCCTGCTGGTGTTGCTGCAGCGACAGCTTCATGAATTTCCTTTTCTTCTTTTACAATGGTCTTTACACTGAATTCATTTATCTTGAAATGGTGGGCAAGCACAGTGGCAGATCTCAATCTGTTACACAATGAGCAGTTCACCTTTTTAAAAAAAATAACATTATGACTTTTTCTCTGCTTCCTGGGAGTACTTCCAGCATCACTAGTGGAAATTTGTATGGGTCCCGTGGTGTTATTCAAGGTTGATAGCATTGTACTAAACATGATGAAAAAATGCACACGAACCTCAGGAAATCATTTTTACTGTGATACGCAATTTACTAGAGAGGTGAACGGCTCACATGGAGATGATAGTGTTACATGGTGTTTTAAGTGAATACTCCTAACATTTGAGCTCACTGCAATAGCAACAGGAGGTGGCTACAAGACTATTACAGTAGCATAGTATTACTACAGTTAATTTTATGCAATTATGACTTAATACCACATCTTTATGTTTTTGGGTGTTGTTTGTTTGTTTTGAAACAGGGTCTCGTTCTGTCGCCCAGGGTGGAGTGCAGTGGTGCAATCATGACTCACTGTAGCCTTGAACTCCTGGGTTCAAGCAATCCTCCTCTCTCAGCCTCCCAAGCAGCTAGGACTACAAGCATGTACCACCATGCTTGGCTGCATTTCTGTTGATTGCAAATGGCGCCATGTATGGTCCATAAGTGTTTGTGTAAGATTTGATAAATTTTAACTTTATATAATAGATTTGTGTATGTTTTGAACTAGTATATGATAAAATAGATTCATATCTACATATGTTTTATGCATTCATAAGCTCATCACACTGTAATACCTGCCCCTCATGGACTCATGGCTTTGTGGCTCTGCCAATAATTATTTAAACCCTTTTCAAGCTTTGGCCCTATTCCACCTTGATAATTCTCTTCATTCTGGTGATTGTGCTCTAGGAACAATAGCTCCCACTCAAATCACTGTCTTGAGTATAACTTCCAATTCAGAATTCCATTCCAGAAGAAACAGGGCCTTACTGGGGCTGGAGTTGTGGAAACTATCGCAACTGTCACTCTTTGGGGAGGTTTTACTTACCAGAAATCACACTACAATAACTTACTACCTCCTTTTAAATAGCCTTAGAAAAAACTGGCACAAGTCTATCAGCACTAGAAAAGTCTTTAGACTCACTAGCAGAGACGGTTTTTGATAATAGATGGGTTCTTGATTACCTTCACCTGAACAAGGAGGAGTGTGTGCTGTCATCAACAAAATCTGTTGTCTGGAGAAGTGGAAACTAATGTCCAGTAAATTTTCAAACAAGCCAAATGGTTACAGACACTTTCCCAAAGTAACCAGGACCGGGCTTCTCCCATTCCTTGAACCTTTATTCATTGTCATTTTTCTGTTAATATTTGCTCCCTGCCTTTTTAAAGCTCTCAATAAGTTTGTATCTTCCAGAATACAACGATTCCACCTACAGATGACTATGCAATCTCAACACTGGCCTGCAACAGCAACTTCCATTTATATAGCGCCTTTTGATAGAAGCCAGTCCCCATCCCCCGTGAATGCATTTTTCATGACCCTTCATTCCTTCTACGACACAGCAAAAAAGGGAAAGACGCAACTTACCCCTTAAAGCCCCCTTTCAGCAGGAAGTAGCCAGACAGATTCATCAACCCCCTTCACTGGGCCATTTTCCCTTTCTTGATACCCCAACAGGCAGCAGGTAGACATGAACATGGGGGAATATAAAGGGTCAAAGATTTTACCAAGATATTTGTCAGGGAGCAAATGAGGAGAGGAAAATCACCTGGTGACCATCGAGCAGTCTCCAGGACAAAAACTCCTTATCTGAGGAATTTAGAAGTAATTAAACTTCCCTAGTATCTGAAGTCAGTATCTAGATCTCTTTCAAAAATGTCGTAAGTAACTAGAATTTCTATCCATCTCCAGGATTCATGCATGTCAAAACTCATTGTGCAACCCTTGCTGACATTAAGGCACCAAAATGTCCACAGATGTAATCATGTATTTGATTTGGCCTACCTGGCTAATATGGCCAAACTTACCCTTAAGATCCCACCATAAGGTCCACAAATGCTCCTAAGGAAAATCACCGCGGCATGCTCAGCCCTCTCTCACTGAGGCACCCTGCTGCACCCTTTTGCAGAGTTCTTTCTTTCTAAAACTTTCCTTTTTCAAATCTATACTGTTTTTGGTAAATTCTTCTTACCAACCCACACACTGACCACTTTCTGATACAGGAGCTCTGACACTTCACCTGGCAAATGTGTTCAAATAACAGGAAAGCAAAAGAAGTAGACGGAACATGTGTATTAGTCTGCTCAGGTTGCCATAATGAAATACCACAGATTGGATGGCATAAACAACAGAAATCTATTTTCTCACTGTTCTGGAGACTGGAAGTCCAGGATCAACGTGTTGGCAGGGTTGGTTTTTCCTGAGGTCTCTTGCAGACAGTCTCTCTCTGTGTCCCCATATGACCTTTCCCCTCTGTACATGTGCACCTCTGGTGTCTCTTCCATTTTTCTTTTCTTTTCTTTCTTCCTTTTTTTTTTTCAGACAAGGTCTGGCTCTATTGCCCCAGCTGCAGTGCAGAGGCACATCTCAGCTCACTGCAATCTCCGCCCCCAAGGCTCAAACCATCCACCCACCTCAGCCTCCCAAGTAGCTGGACTACTCGTGCGCATCACCATGCCAGGTTAATTTTTGTATTTTTTATAGAGATGGGGTTTCACCATGTTGCCCAGCTGGCCTCAAACGCATGATCTCAAGCCATCTGCTTGCCTTGGCATCCCAAAGTGCTAGGATTACAGGTGTGAGCCACCTCGCCCGGCCCCCTTTTTCCTAAGGACAGAAATCCTACTGCATTAGGGCTCCATGCTTTTTGACCTCATTTGACCTTAATTACCTTCTAAAGGCGCTATCGCCAAATATAGTCACATTGGAGGTTAGGGCTTCAATATGAATTTTGGGGGGACAAAATTCAGTCCTTGACAACATTTATTTAGCACTTTCCTTGTACTAAGAGCTTTCAAGTACAGAACGATCTTGAATGCTCACTCCAACCTGAGCAGATGGGGTCCATTTTACAGACACGGTTAGGGAGATTAAATAACCTGCTTAAGATCACCACTACCCAGGTGGCAAGTGGCAAGACTGTCATCTGACTCTGGGGAGACCATATGATAGACAGTCAGAGCTAAAAGTAGGTCATTCATGGAGTGTTTGGGATGGTTATATAACCTCTACAACTTCCTTATATTTACTGTTTGTCATACAGTGGTTCCCTCTTATCTGCAGTTTCACTTTTTGAAGTTTCAGTTACCCTTGGTGAACTGAGGTCCAAAAATATTAAATGGAAAGTTCCAAAAATAAATAATTTGTAAGTTTTAAATTGAGCACCATTCTGAGTAGCGTGATGAAATCTTGCGCCCTCCCACTCCACCCTCAGATGTTAATCATCCTTTTATCCAGTGTATCCACGATGTCTATGCTACCAATCCATTAGTCACTTAGTAGCCATCTCAGGTATCAGATCAAAAAGATAGTATGCTGCTGTGGTCCCAGCTACTCAGGAGGCTGAGGCAGGAGGATCCCTTGAGCCTAGGAGATTGAGGCTGCAGTCAGCTACCATCATGGCTGTGAATAGCTACCGCACTCCAGCCTGGGCAACATAGCAAGACCCTGTCTCAGAAACGAACAAAAAATCAAAGTTTAGTATAATATATATAGGGTTCAGTACTATCCATGGTTTCAGGCATCCACCAGGGGTCTTAAACTACTATAGCCCTCTGACCCTTAAAATAAAATGGTCCTGTGGGATTGCCTTCCAGGGCAGTAACATCTGGAGAAGCCATGGAGACCAAGTCCCAGGTACAGCCAGTGTTGTAAGGAGGATTTCAGGGACTGAGGAGAGTTGTGGAAACCAACTACCAAGCTACCCTGAATGCCTGGCAGCTGCAAGATGGAAGAAAAGAGGATGCAGGCAGCTGGCCTGTGACTGGGATTCATGAGAGAAAAGCCGTACATGTCCTGGTAGGCTGGGAGGGGCCTCACTCATTCCCTCACTCCCTTCCTCATGCCCTCCCTCACTGCCTCATTCAATAGTTACTGAGCTCCTTCTGTGGCCAGCACTACCACGTACCGGAGGATTTAGCACTCCTATCAATGATTCCTTTCTTTATTCTCCCTAAAGGCCCCTTTCTGGGAACAGCAATGTCTCCCTCTACTGCCCCTGCAAAAAATAAATAAAATAAAATAAAATAAAATTGCCCTTAAGAAATGATTAATTTACTTCCACATTTTCTTGGGTTCAAATCATAGCTCTGCCTTTCGTTAGGTTTATGACCTATTTCTTTCTCCTCTTTACCTTCAGTTTCCTTATCTGGAAAAATGGTCATATCAACAGTACCAACCGTAGAGAAATGAATGACACAGTGTGATATACATAGAAAGATTCTTAGCACAATGTTCACCACCTAAGCAAGTCCCAGTAAGGCATGATACATTTTACTTCTTGTACTTTTTTCTTGTTTATTATTATTCTCCTTGTTCCCTGTTTTTTTTTCCTAAAAACTATGCCTCAAAACCCTTGGTCATGTTTGTGAGGATTCAGAGGCAAAGGAGGGAGGAGGTTTCCCAGATCTCACTGGGAGAAGAGGCTGAGGTGGGATGCTGCCCACCGCTGTGGTCACCTGACATGCACAGGGAAGTTGGGGCCCTAGGAGGTTTTCTGGAGGGATCAAGGCAGAGTCGGGGCCCTTTGGTTTAGTTCAAACCGTCCCCACACCGTAGTCAGGATTCTGTGCGACTATTGCTTCTCTGCCAGCCTGCACATCGCCCGCACCGCACTTGTTTTCTCTTGTTTAATTGCTCGTCTCCTCCAGTAGAAGGCAGAAACTCTGTGGGCGTAGCTTTCTTTTTTGTTTTTTTTGTCTTGTTTTGAGACACTCTCACTCTTGCTGCCCAGGCTGGAGTGCAATGGCACGATCTCAGCTCACTACAACCTGCGGCTCCAAGGTTCAAGTGATTCTCCTGCCTCAGCCGGCAGGAGAGGCAGGAGAATCAAGCATGTGACACCACGCCCAGCTAATTTTTGTATTTTTAGTAGAGACAGGGTTTCACCATATTGGCCAGGCTGGTCTCGAACTCCTGACTTCAAGAGATCCACCTGCCTCGGCCTCCCAAAGTGCTGGGATTACAGGCATAAGCCACCACACCCGGCCTCTAGCTTTCTACCGAATGCCCAGTGCCACATGCGCCACACATAGAGAACACGCTTAAACATTTGTTGAACAAACAAACTTGGACAACTATGCTAAGTAAGAAATAAGATTCACTTGCTCGTAGTAAAAAAACAAAACAAATCCAGTGTTTACTTAGTTCTAATCTGAGCAACATAATTATAGTCAAAGGTTGCACAGTAGACTCACCACTTAAGCAAGGCCTGTGTCCATCATTACTCACTTACATGTTGGCCCATGAGAGTAGCAAAAGAAGAGGCTGGATGCTGTTTTCTTGCAAAGCTTTAACCATCAGCTCCTAGTGCTGACATTGTCATTTGAGAGAGCCCTCTGAAATCTGGCTCCACTCTAGCAAATAGCCAGAAGGATGCCAGCTCTGGACTGTGTTTCTTCAGGGATTCTGGGATCTACCCTTACACTAAAGTGGAAGTGCCTATTACACAGGCCTGGGGTTGAGCGGGTGTAGTTTCGGTCAGGAATCCATTCCAGTCTGTTCTCCCCACTCTTCAGGCCTGGTGTCCCCTCTCAGTCCCTGTCTCACCCCCAGTTATTCTGACAGCCTCAGGAGGGCGCTCTTATATAAGGGGCACCGTGGGTAGTAGGAGACATACTGGAATAGTAACAGCTTTCTATGTGCTAACTACTTTCTTACATTATCTCGTGTCCTTTTTAAATTTTATTTCATTTTAAGTTTTGGGGTACATGTGCGGGAGGTGCAGGTTTGTTGCACAGGTAAATGTGTGCCATGGTGGTTTGCTGCACCTATCAATCTATGACCTAGGTATTAAGCCCAGCATGCATTAGCTATTTATCCTGATGCTCTCCCTCTCCCCATCTGCCCCCCACAGGCCCCAGTATGCGTTGTTCCCCTCCCTGTGTCCATGTTCTCATCGTTCAGCTCCCACTTATGAGTGAGAACATGCGGTGTTTGGTTTTCTGTTCCTGTGTTAGTTTGCTGAAGATAATGACTTCCAGCTCCATCCATGTCCCTGCAAAGGGCATCTCATGTTCTTTTCACAGTGATCCTGTAAGAGAAGCACTAGTATTATTTCCATGCCATTATGAGGAAACTGAGGCTGAGAGAGTAGGAAAACTTGCCCAAGATTACTCAGCTGCTAAATAGCAAAGCCAAGACTTGAGTTGTAATCTTCACATTAGGCTGCATCCTAGTGGATTGGTATGACCCAAGAGTCCTCCACGTATGCCCAGAGAGCCTCCAGAGCCAGAGTGTGGTCAGCCTCAATCATTTCCTTGTTCTAAACATCATATAAGCAAACAATATCATGCAGACTTTAAAAAAATTTTTTTTGACAGAATCTCTCTCTGTTTCCCAGGCTGCAGTGCAGTAGTGCACTCTCAACTCAGTGCAGCCTCCGCCTCCCGGGTTCAAATGATTCTCCTGCCTCAGCCTCCTTAGTAGCTGGGATTATAGGCGCCTGCCACCACACTTGGCTAATTTTTATATTTTCCGTAGAGACGGGGTTTTGTCATGTTGGCCAGACTGGTCTCGAACTCCTGACCTCAGGTAATCCACTCGCCTCAGCCTCTCAAAGTGCTGGATTACAAGCGTGAGCCACCATGCCTGGCCCCATGCAAATATGTCACACAATATGTGCTTCACATAGACAAAAATTCAAGAACTGTCCATAAGTTCATATACATCAAAAATAAGAAGTCACATGAAAAATATTTTTGGAAACAGAAGTCAGTTTGAAGCCAAAATATATGATCTTGGACAAGTCTAACCTCTGTAAGCTTCAGTGGGGAAAATGCCTTGCTCACAGGGCAGGTGAAATGATCAATAGAGACCAGCAAGCCTGGATTCCTTTGCCTTCTTTGCTGCACTGCTGGGAGCAATAGGGGCAGTGTTGAATGTGAGCCAGCAGTAGGCTGGTGCAGAAGCCTGGTGCTTCCCTGCTATTAACACCCTTTTTTGCCCTGGACCCTCAGGGCACTAATCCTGTGGTCATAACCAGATTCGTCATTGCTTTGCTATTTTCTGCGGTCAAATTCTTCACTTCTTGGGTCATCATTCCTACAGAAACCAATGGGTGTAACACAGGCCATAAGTCATGAGCAGCAATGGAAAGCTCTGAGTTCTTCCAGAACGAGAGTATAAAGCCAAACAAAACAATACAGATCCCTTCTAAAGGGATAGGACAAAAGCAAAAAGGCTGAAATCCAAAATCATGAAGTTCAAGTTTCCAAAGCATGAACAGATTAGTTGCATGATTTTCCTCTTAACTTCAGAATCTTAAACCAATAAATTAAAACAAAACAAAAGTAGTTAATAGCTTCCTCGAAAGAATGAAGAAGGATCTTTTTTTAAAAAAAAAATAACTGCAGACCAGCCTGGCCAACATAGCGAAACCCCATCTCTACTAAAAATACTATATATATGTATATTAGCCAGGCATGATGGCGGGGGCCTGTAGTCCCAGCTACTCAGGAGGCTGAGGCAGGAGAATCGCTTGAATCCAGGAGGCAGAGGTTGCAGTGAGTTGAGATCACACCACCGCACTCCAGCCTGGGGAACACAGTGAGACTCTGTCTCAAAAATAAAAATGTTGAAAAACAAAACAAAAGAAAACCTGCTAAGAACTATCTTGGGAGTGATTCAGGCATAAAGAAGCAGAGGAAGATAGAAAAGTAATCATATTTTCAACTTTATATTACAATAACCACGCCCCACTCTAGGGCAATACCTCTTAGAGCCACTGCTTTTCCTTAGTACCACCCCCAAATATATTTTCTGGCTAGATTATTTTCACCTTGCCCATGACTTAGAATTATCCTTTTTTTAATCTTCTAACAAACTTCTTTTCTTGAGTAGATTTCTATTCAAGTCTAGTCAGTGAAAAGAGTGGCCTTCCATGACCTTGCCTAAATTTTTGGTGCTTAGGTCTGATAAAATTCAAATATATTTCCAGAAAAAAACGCTAAATCGTTAAAATCATACCTTATTAAAAATATTCTGGGATAATTTGATTCTGCATTCTTTTTTCTTTTTTCTTTTTTTTTTTTTTTTTTTGAGACGGAGTCTCGCTCTGTTGCCCAGGCTGGAGTGCAATGGCACGATCTCGGCTCACTGCAAGCTCCGCCTCCCGGGTTCACGCCATTCTCCTGCCTCAGCCTCCGAGTAGCTGGGACTAAGGCGCCAGCGACCACGCCCGGCTAATTTTTTGTCTTTTTAGTAGAGACGGGGTTTCACTGTGTTAGCCAGGATGGTCTCAATCTTCTGACCTTGATCGACCTGCCTCGGCCTCCCAAAGTGCTGGGATTACAGGCGTGAGCCACCGCACCCGGCCTGATTCTGCATTCTTCTGGCTTAAACTTTACCATGTGCATTTTGGTTAACTGCAGTACATGTACCTAGCATGCCCCAAATGGGAAAAACAAACTCTTTCTAAGCCTCTGTGTTTACAAGTTATTTCTCCTTTCTGGGGAGAGAAATTAGGAAGCTATGGAATATTAGTGCTATAAAGATAAATAAACTGAGGCCCAAGGAAATGAAATGTCTTGTTCAAGCTCGCAGAACCTTTCTACAGTTCTTCCTAGAGAATATCTGTGATTTATTCTGGGTTCCTGTATGAAGAGCATTCAGCTGCCCCGAGTTAATGGATTATTGATTGATGTTCAGAAAAATGCACAAAGAGGTTCGCAGTGTTTCCACTGTGAGAAACTCTTTTACTCCTTCTCAGTGGGGGTGCTAAGAGCATTTGGGGCAGGACAATTCTTCATGCAGAGGTCCTAAGAGTTTCAGGATATTAGCATTTCCAGTCCAACAATGGGAAGTCTAGCATTTCCAGTCCACCTAATGGGAATTCTAGGATCAAAACAAAGAGAAGCCTCACTCTCCTCCCTACCCTGTCTTCCCCTGGGTCTTCTGTATACTCTCCTCGCGAAATAATCATTCCTTTCCTTTTTTCAAAGTTTCTTGAGCATCCAGAAATAGCCATGAGTGATGTTTATTCATTCACTAACTTCAGGCATATGGTGCAAGATGAAGCAGGAGGCAACTAGGCCCAATGTTTTCAGAACTCCTCAGGACACCCAAACAGCTATTTGCTACTTACTTTGGGAGGTGCAAGAACCTGCTTAACACTTTCCTTGTCTTTATGGTAATCACTCCCCAGTAGGAGTGCTGGCAGGGGCTGCTTACAGGACAGGATCTCCAGAGATTACCCAGCCCAAGAACTTCCTTTGAAAATCAGAGCCTAAATGTGAAGAGTTGGGCCCAAGGTCAAACAGCTCATCTACTGCAGAACCAGATCTTGGCATACGCTTTCTTCTAGTCCCAGAGGCAGCCTTCCCTTGTGCGACAGCTTTTCCAAGGGTTATGCTGGTTATGTAACTAGACTAGCTCAGGGTTCCAATACCAATCGCCTCTTAGGAGTTCTATATTCAGGCAGTTATTACCTGCTCCTGTGTGAGTAAGATCAGATTACCTTTGCTCCAGGAAATCACTGCGATCCAAGGAGATGGTGCTGTGGAGCGATTAAGAGCATGGACGCTAGTATCTGAATGCCTCACTTTTAAGCCAGCGCAGCCTCTTATTCTTGGCCATGCTGCCTAGCTTCTCCATGCCTCAGTTTGCTCATATGAAACATGGGGGCAAATTAACCAAACCGTGTTACAATGATTAAATGAGGTAATGATTCTAATGCACCTACAACAGGGTCTGGCACATTATAAGGATGTGTTAAAGGTTGGTTATTGTTGTTGTCGTCATTGTCATTGACATCATCATGAATTACATTGTTTTTCCTTTGCTGGGAATTAAACCCGGGAGAGAAAGCAGGGCTGGTTCAATTTCTCCCACCAGCATGAGCCAGAGGAGGCACTTCCCTTGGGGACATAAGCAATAAACTCCAATCAATGGGTAATTCAGGTTCTGCTCGAGTTTGAAGATAGGCATAGAAATGTATAAATTCAGCATACTTAACTTTGGTAGCAAAAATTAAGAAAAACTATTTTTTAAGACTGAAGTACCAGCCCACATCTCTAAACTAACTTTTCTCTTTTACAAGACCATTTTAACCGTTTCTCCCAGGTAATGATCATTTAGTCAAGGGCACAGAAAGATAAATAATTTGTGGGTACTGCTTCAAGGAGGCTTTCTTAAAAATTTATTTTTTAATTGACAAATAATAAGTGTACATATGCACGGGGTACACAGTGATATTTTGATGCATCAGGATAATCAGCAAATCCATCATCTCAGACATTTATCATTTCTTTGTGTTGGGAACATTCAATATCCTCTTTCTAGCTACAGCTACTTGAAACTCTATATTATTGTTAACTATGGTCATTCTACACTGATAGAGAACACTAGAACTTATTCCTCCTTTCTAGCTGTAATTTTATTTTTTTTATTTTTTTTATTTTTTTTATTTTTTTTGAGGCGGAGTCTTGCTCTGTCGCCCGGACTGGAGTGCAGTGGCCGGATCTCAGCTCACTGCAAGCTCCGCCTCCCGGGTTCACGCCATTCTCCTGCCTCAGCCTCCCGAGTAGCTGAGACTACAGGCGCCCGCCACCTCGCCCAGCTAGTTTTTGTATTTTTAGTAGAGACGGGGTTTCACTGTGTTAGCCAGGATGGTCTCGATCTCCTGACCTCATGATCCGCCCGTCTCGGCCTCCCAAAGTGCTGGGATTACAGGCTTGAGCCACCGCGCCCGGCTCTAGCTGTAATTTTATATCCTTTAACAAAACTCTCTGTATGCCCCCCCACCTCCCCCTACCCTTCCCAGGCTCTAGTATCCCCTGTTCTACTTTTTACTTCTATGAGATCAACTTTTTAAAGCTACCATGTATGAATGAGAACATGTGGTGTTTAACTTTCTGTTTTTGGCTTATTTCAGTTAACACAATGTCCTCCAGTTCCAATATCCATGTTGCCACGAATGACAGGACTTCACTGTTTTTTTTTTTTTTTTTTTTTTAATGGCTAAATAGCATTCCATAGTGTATATATGCTACATTTTTTTCTCTATCCATTCATCTGTTGTTGGACATTTAATTTGATTCCATATCTTGATTATTGCGAATAGTGCTGCAATAAACATGGGAGTGCAGATGTCTCTAAAGGGAGGCTTTTTAAAGCAGAACTTGCCGCCTTTCTTCCCATTCGCCCGGGTGTCATTCCGTGACAGGTTTGGAATCTTGGTCAACTAAATAGGGCCGGGGCTGAAATCCTCCTGGTTTCACTGACCCCCGCCCCCCGCTTCCTTCGCTGCGAACACCACTCCTAATGGGATGGTTCCCCAGGCTTCAAGCTGTTCCCAGTTCTCTTTAAGCCCGGTCAGCTGCTTTCTGCTGAAGAGTGGAAGGGTATATTAAGCATGTTTTTAAATTTTCTGTATCCTGATGCTTTGACAACTGGAGCTGTGCTGACCTTGGAGGGACTGCCCCTCCCAGGGTTAGCCAATTCTGAGAGACAGTAAATGACTCACGTGGGAGAGCACACCTTTCCAATGCAAACCAACCCACCGAGCCAGCGTCCATACCCCCAACCATTTCCTTTTTTGGGCTGTCTCTCAGGGCCACCATCCACCTGCTCCAATCACCCCAGGGCCAGGTAACAGACAACCAGGGCCAGTCCATATGTCCCAAAGCTCACTGAACTTATTCAAAGGAGCCAATCCTGAGCCTGTTTACTCTGTCTTGCATTACCATTCCCGCAGAAATCACAATAAAGGCTCTTGTCTGCATTTTCCCTTTGCTCCCTCGGGCCCCTGACCAGCCCTGATGCTTCCCCATATGCCCCCACTGCATGACAAGCTGTGCCTCCTGTTTTATACCCATGGGGAACTCTGTAGAATTTCACAGGGAGCTTTTAACAGTCACATCCCAGAACAATTAAATCAGAACCTCTAGGAATGTGACCCAAACTTTAAGTATTTTTTAAATTCCCCAGGTGATTCTAAAGTGTAGCCAAGTTTGAGAATGGGTGCTTTAAAACATCCCCATCGACGTTTTCACAGTACACATTTCTAAGTTAAAAAAATCTTTCCCATAGTACTCTCCAATGTCTTCCTTCAAATACTAAAAAATGCGGAGGGTATTTCAACTTAGAATCTTACCCTCTCCACTATCTACTGCCACTTATATCTACATTTATGCCTCAATTGTGTAATTATCCATGAGGGAGATCAGATTTTGCCAGTAAAAAGGATTTTACCCAAGACAGTGAGGAACTTTTGGTGAAGAAGGGGTTAAGATGATAGCCAGCCCAGTTGCATGCTGGGAATTGTAGTACAATAGTAGCGCCCAGCCAGTGAGGCGCTACCAGCTTTGAAGCAGCTCACAGTATCCCTCATTCTACACAGCCCATCAGAGAGGCAGTGACCAGCAGTGACTAATGCTGTGGACATCAGAGCCAAGACACCTGGTTTCCATCCCAGCACCACCTTTCACTAGCTACAGAACCCTGGGCACACGACTTAACCTACTGATCCTCTGTTTCCTTTTCTGCTAATATAGGGGAAATAACAGTAATATCTATCTAGCCCATGGGATTATTATGAGGATTAAGTGAGTTAATATGCATAAAATGCTTTAGAATGGCAGCTGGCACATAATACGTATTTTACAGGAGTCAGCTTTCATTATTACTTCTCAACCCCTTTCTTGGCCCAAGTTTTATTCTCATGAACTCTAAGAGGTGAAAATCCAGATTCCACAGTTGGAACACGCAAGTTTAGCTGTCCTTGGAGAAAGTGTTCATATCTGTTTGTCTGAATTGTCTTCTGGTCATTTCTCTTTAAAGCCATGAGGTTGAGTTAGGGGCAAGGGCCAATGATATTAGGTATCAGAGCCCAGCACTCCTACCCAAATGAGCATCCCTGGGTTTCACCTGCCCAGACTGTTCTCTCTGCTCTGACAGCAGTGCCCAACTTGCTTTTGTGGAACCACCTCTCTCCCACCATGTGCACTCTTGGTGAGATTGCCAGTCATGGTGCCCCACTTTCCCAGGGCAATGGGCAGGGCGCTTGACACAAGCTCAGTCCATCATAGTCTATCCTCTGGGGAGGAACATGAGGATAAGAACAGGTTGGACTGAATTTGCCAGAGGGCATCATCCATTAGCTCCTGCCACATAGATTCCCAAGCTTTCACAAGTTCCTTCATTCTAAATCCTGCTTGGTCAACCCTTCCTTGGATTCTGTGAGTCACTCTATCACCATGGCAACAAGATTACGCTTATGTTGGTAGAGTCAGTGTCTGTCACTTGCTACCAAAGAATCCTAATGACACACTACTGCTAAGTAATCTTAAAGATCTGGCCCGCTGCCCCCTTCCCACTTATTTCCAGGGGAATTATCAGTAGTCCAATGCCTTTTTTGCAACATTCTCTCCATGTACATCATCACTAATCCTAATATCAACAATGCAGACATAGTATTCTTATTTTTACTTCATTGTTGCAAATGAGGCACAGAGAAGCTAAGCAACTGTCCTAAGTTCACACAGCCCGTGAAGAACAGAAACAATATTCCAACAGGTCTAATTGCTAACTTCAACCAGTAAGTGAAATTTATCGGAGTCAACAGGTCTAATTGCTAACTTCAACCAGTAAGTGAAATTTATCGGAGTCAAGATCATTTCCCTGCCAGTTTGGACACCTGGGTTGGGAAAGGATCTTTAGCATCCTCTCATGCAGTTTTTTTTTTTTTTTTTCCCCTTTCGTTTTGTTTTCTCTTCTTCTTCTTCTTTTTTTTTGGTTGTAAACTGAAAGAAGCACAATTTATATCACAACTGTGCCTACATACATACACAAAGAATGGAAACAAAGCCTTCACAAGGCAATAGTTATCCTTACTGGTGCAATATGCTCTGATTTTGTATTCGAAATGATTTTATTTTTCAAATTCTACTTGTACTCACTAGATTGATATTGATGTCCCGATTCACTATCGTATCTGACACGCAGCTTTGCAAACCCTGCTCTATGGAGAAAGCTGCTTAAAATGACACCAGTTTGCATGTCTGAGTGTTTGTAAAAGGAGGCAAGGCCAAGCTTGATCTTTTAAGCTCCTAATAGTGATTTGTTTACTTGCACAATGTGTGTTTCCTAGGCCACACCAGCCTGAGGGGAAAACTGGGATCATAACCAGGCACATGCTGTTCCTGTCTCACTCTGCTTTCAACAGCTCTTCCAGAACCATCAGAAGCCCCCAGATGAGAACCCCCTTCCAGTCTTTCTGAGGGTGCCCAGGGAACACTACATTTGCTCCCAAATATTATTTCTTGCCCCTCATTTTCCTTCTCTTACGCTCTGCCTCCCTGTTGGGATCCTTTCCCAGTGCCTTTGATGTCTGCAGGGCTGTCACTGCTCCTTGGCCGCCAAGGCTGAGCTGCTGCTGGGCCACTAAGGCTTAGCTGCTGCTGGTGAAAAATTCCATGACTTTAGTCTGATCCCCAGGCCTGGATGGCAGCATTATTTGTCTTATCTCTTCAGCAGCTCCTGGTGTCATGATTGTGCATAGTTCCTTATAGCACCTGCATGCCATGCAATGGTGCCCACCACACTAGAGAGAAGTCCCATTTTGTTACAGGGATCCCAAAAGAGATTCCTCTTACTCCCTTCTAACTTACATATGCTCATGGGCAGTAGGCTGATAAAAGTCTTCATCCTGTATTCACAACCACCTTAAGTCTTCTCCACTTCTGGACCTTGTCCTTGGGCCAAGCAGGGGTGCTCCTACTCTCACCCAGACTGGTGAGATTTTTTTTTCCCAGGAGGTAACTTTGTTCCTTCCCAAGGCGGAAGCCTTGACAAGGCCACGGTGTGTCATTCTGCTCAGAAGTGTCTGCTTCCCAGAGTGAATCTACGCTTCAGCTAACCTCATTTTTATTTGAGAGCTTTGCTTCCCAGGTCCCAGGAGTCACATGTTCAGAATGCAAGTCCTATTGCAACCATGATGAGAATGATGGCGATGATGATAATAAATCTTTCACACATATCAGACTGCACAAGAAGCACTTTTAGATACATTATCATATTTCATTTTCTCAACAACTCTATGTGATACATACTATTATTATCCTCGTTTTACACAGGAGAAAATTGTGACTTAGGAAAGGTAAATTGGTCCATGGTCATATGGCTGGCAAAGTGCAGAGCTCAGCTACTCCTCTACAGCTCAGACTGGGCATTGAGCCTGCCTCACCTCATCCTCCTGGCTTCCCTGGGCCTCCTTCCAACTCTGCTTTAATCCTTTCCAAGCCCCTCTCCCCAGGGTCCCTATTGTGATCCACAGGTGGGTGGTCACACCTTATCTGAAGGCCTCCAAGATGGTGGAAACCCCTAAGCTTCCACCTCCTGCTTCCCACATCATCTCTGCGCTCCCTGGGGCTTCCTGGAGCGGTAGGATGGGAAGCTTTATCAGCAATGGAGCCCCCTCTTCAGTCCTCTCAAGACTTCAATGCAGCAACCTGCCCTCATCTCCCTGAGTCTCTCCTCAGATCCAGTTCTGGAGCCAGGAGGTGGTTTCTGCTCCCAAAAAGGCCACCAGCATCCTGCATTACATGGTTAAATTTTGCTTGACCTTAGTGGGTGTTTTTAATTGAATAGAGAATTCAAGTCTGGGTCTTAAATGCCATAGAAAAATAAGAAGTTACTGTCTTTTCAGAATGCCCATTGTAATTTGTCCTTAGAGTTTCTCCTCCCCTCCCCTCCCCAATGGTCCTTTTCCCCCTTGAACGGACAAACTGAACTGCCAGATAAATACAGCTGCAAAGTGAATAATATGGATATGATTTCTTTCCCTCATTCATTTGCCTTCCTAGCTTTACCAAGTCAAAAGAAAAAGACTGCTCACCCTTTCTTTGGCTGTGTCTTCATACCACAAAGCCAACAGCTAGTCAAGCAATCTTCATGATTTGAAACATTTGAAAGTGAAATGTAGGGAGTGACTTAGCCTGATCGATTACATTAGTCATTGTAACCAAGTTTCTGCCATGAGGCTCATCTCATGCAGGGTGGTGGCCTCTGTGTGTCCTCTCCGTACCTCAGTTTCTCTGTCTGTAATATGCAGGTATTGAATCCAGGATCTTTGAGGTCCCTGAAGCTTCTCGGGGTCTTCATTTTGTAGTTACAGAACACATCATTTACAAGTCAGTTGATTTAGGGGGTGACTTTGAATAAAAACGATCCTCCATAAAACTTTTACCACGTAATTATTTTATGGAGTAAGTTTCCACTGGACACTTGAAGCAGGGTTTAGTGGACAAAAACCTGACTTGCAGCCAACTTTTAAGCGACACTTTCACTGTTTAAAGTGAGGCTTGCCCAGAGGTCACAGCTTCTAAATACACTGTCCTCCATTCCCTCCTCCACAGAGTCCTTGACAGTGAAGCGTTCGTAGAATATACTTTAAAATCATGACTTCTCTTGAATGAAGAGTTTTTCTCTTTCCCTTCTGTAAAAAACAGCACACAGTATTTACAACCCCACAAAAACTGACTTAGTGATAGTAACCTACTGGTCCTTTTGAAACACAAACCAGATAATATCACTCCTCTGCCTGATTCTGCAGAGGTGTTCCATTGCTCTGCAGATCATGAGCCAGACTTTATGTATGCTGTTCCCTCTACCTGGAGTGTTCTCACCAACCCTCACTGCTACTCCTCCTTACCTCTGAACTCAGCTCAGTCACTGCTTCTTCAGGGAATTGGCCCCTGACTTCCTTGACTAGATTAGATCTCTTTATTAGAACTGCAAGGTGTAACAGTAAGTTATTTGGCTGGGCATGACCATGAATGGACCGTACACTCTGCTGTTGCTGGCATAGCCACCCAGGTTGCCTGCTACATGCATAATGCTACATAAGCCTTGGGTTCCTAGCAGGGTCTCTAACTTCGTGGACCTTGCAGTCTTCTGGGGTAAACAGACAGTTATCAAATGTAAGAATGCACATGAACGCCACTGTCCCCTGCAAAGAGCTTACAGAGAACTGAACAAGGGATTGAAGTTAGCACGGGGCCAGCTGCATGAGCGAAAGGGTAGAATGGCAATACTTTGAGCTCTGATGCAGAATGAGGTTATGTCAAAATAGCATGTGCTCAAGCAGTCCTTTTAATACTGTCAGTCTAACAAGCTAGAGGAGAAAGGAATGTGGAGTGATATCCCAGGCTGGTCGTGCCAGCTTGAAGGATGGCCGCCTTCACCATAGTGAAATAACCCAGGGGACTGTTTTCCTCCTCTTCCTCCATCCCAAGAGTCTTCCTACTCTCTTGCACTGAACTACCCCACCCCAAGGCCAGGGCCTCTTGATTGCTTCTTTAAATGAATTTTCTTTTCCAGCAGCCCATCCTCACCTATCGAGTACATGAGTAACATAGCCGATCATTTGCATTTAATTCCAGAATGTCTCTACTATCATCCCCATTTTACAGACAGGAGAATAGATTCAGTGAGTTCACAGCAGACCTGGGTTCTCAAAGCCAGGTGTCTGGTTCCTAGTCCAGCATTTCCTCCAGCATGTCACAGCCTCGGGACTGAGCCAGGCCTTTTTCAAAGCCCCAGGAAGCTAGAGCTGGCCGCCTCCTGCTGGCAGGGAGTTCCTTCCAGGCTTCTGGTGCTATTGCCAAAGAAGGGAGGGTAGGAGAAGAGAGGGAGGTGGATTATACACAGAGAGGGTCCGCACTTCTGTTTCCCTTCCTTGTCACGGAAGGAGAGAACGAATTACATGGGGGACCCAGGGGGCATAAGAAAATCAATCATTCATGACAGTTAATAAATATCAGAAAAGTATTTACTCACATTTATCCCCTGAAAGTCACATTCTTCATCTGTTCTGATTTGTCTTTCACTGATGGCATCAGCCAGGTAGGCTCAGCAAGAAACAGCAAAAGGTTTTAGCCCAATGTCGCAGAGAGAGTTTCATTTAACTTCATTTTTTTTCCAGCCAGGGCTGGCTCCAAAGCTAGTTTTTCTTACTAGGTTGTTTGCTACATGAAAAGCAGACTCCCAGAGGTTTCTGAGATTGCCGACATCCTATGCAAGATGACTGCTCCCACCCACCCGCCCACCCACTCACTAATAAGACATAATGCCGTCCTATTTTTGGTAACAATTAAAGGGCCTCCCGGTGAAAGCAGAAAGCTGTTTATTTTCTGTGACATCACTTCACTTTGCCTTCGAAGGCTGGTCTGTGCTCAGTGTTTTCGTGGTGATGCAAGTCGGCTCTCTCCTCCAGCAGTTGGATCCCTCCCATCTCACAGTACCTCACAGGTCTCTTCCCCCGAGCAGTGCATTGCTGGAGCGAGGAGAAGCTCACGAATCAGCTGCAGGTCTCTGTTTTGAAAAAGCAGAGATACAGAGGCAGAGGAAAAGGGTGGACTCCTATGTGACCTGTTCTTAGAGCAAGACAATCACCATCTGAATTCCAGAAGCCCTGTTCATGGTTGGGGATATTTTCTCGACTGCATGGAATCAGAAAGAAGCAAAAGGATGGGAAATGCCTGCATTCCCCTGAAAAGAATTGCTTATTTCCTATGTCTCTTATCTGCGCTTTTGCTGACTGAGGGGAAGAAACCAGCGAAGCCAAAATGCCCTGCCGTGTGTACTTGTACCAAAGATAATGCTTTATGTGAGAATGCCAGATCCATTCCACGCACCGTTCCTCCTGATGTTATCTCATTGTAAGGCCCGTAAGCATTTTGATATCTAATTTACGATTTAAAAATTCCAGCCGGTGGATTTGGGGCTTTGCATGTATTTGTAGAAGGGCATGGAGAGAGAGATTCCTCTTGCATGCATGGCCATTTGACAGTGCTAACATTTGCTGCATTTAGAATTTTTGATTTTTTTTAGCTGCTACTGAACATGCTTAGATACCCCCAGCCCTGAACATATCATGAGAAACCTGTAGCCGATTCATTTCTCTTACTTCATCTGGGAAGGAATAGTATCGTACTTCATAAAATAGTGTCAAAATAGTCACTGTTATGCTAAACCGGATTAACATAAGGTTTGTTCTGTGTGTGTGTGTCTCTTTGTGTGTGTCTGTTTGTTTGTTTTCTGTTTTTTGTTTTCTTTCAGATCCTTTGTGAGATCTGGTTTTACTGAAATCTCAGAAGGGAGTTTTTTATTCACACCATCGCTGCAGCTCTTGTGAGAAATATTTATATCATGACTATTTTTAATATGGCATATATTTGGATAAGCCTTCTAGTAAAATGATCTCAATATTAATTTTGTCAAATGTGATTCTATTTCTGAGAAAACAGAATATCAGTAAAGTGAGAGGTAGATGGGTTTGTTTGCGACTTCACGCCAACAGTGCAGATTGAGTCTTACAATGGTAAATTTGTTAACCTGTCGTGCTGTCTACTTTAATGGCTATTTATGAAGTTGTTGGAATGTTGCAACAATGATCCCAATTCCATTCCACTATTTTACTTTCATTTTTTAACTTGGGAACTTTGGTTCTTTTGCCCTGGAGTTTTTGAATTAGTCAATACAGAACCCAGCATAACATATGTGTTCAAGATGTTGTCTCCCGGGGATCTGGGGCAGGCTGCTACTCTGTATGATTTACCATGTGGGGGAAAAACACCTCAGCTCTTTCTAGGTAATTCCTTAAAATGTCAATTCTCAAGAGACTGTTTTTAAATCTCATCTAATTTATAACTAGTTCCCTTACAAGGAGGGAAAGAAAATATTAATATAGAATAGTGCAAAGGATTACTCTCTGCTATGTGTTTTGAGTTGGCCACAAGGGAACCACATATTCAGTCTATGCCTGAAAATATTCAAAAAAATAATATTTGACTAAGAAATCAGATCTGTTCACAGGCATAATGGAACACGTAAAATTTGTTCTGATGTGTAATGTTTGGCAATTAGAGTCCTACTTCTTATAGCGGTATCACATGGGGGTCGAGAGGTCTCCCAGGACTTAGGTATCAGGTCACAGACTTGGCTTGTAGCTGGAGGGATATGGGCAGAACTAGCCAATTGTGGATCAGCTGAGTCTTGGCTATCTTAACTGCATGATTCAGGACCCAAGCCTTTCACTTGTTTGTTTTTTATTTTTTTTATTTTCTTGCCTTACCTGGCCATTTTGGCTGTTTGAAGTTACATACACAGAGGCAAACAGCGTGGAGTGAACGCTGGAGACAAGTGTTTAAACCTCACCCTGCCACTCATAGAACCTAAACATGTAGTCTTGTGCAGATTACTAAATCTAACTAAGCCTCAGTCTTCTTATCTCTAAAATGGAAGTGAGAACACATATTTTCAAGCTAAAAAGCTAAAAGTCACTCAATCTATTGTTTTGTCTATATGAAATTCCTAAACTGGTTCGACTGTTTAATTGAATTCACAAACTTGATCAGTTGTTTTGACATTATGTAATGTTGTTGGCTAATGTCCTTCTACTGGCTGATGTCTTCAAATGATTAACAATTGACTAGATATTCCTAAGGAGTTTATCTGTTTGATTGATGGCTAGTGGTGTGACTAGGGGAAGTGTTAGTTAGCACATCAAACAAATCCAAAAAAGATAGATTCTTTCCCACAGAAAGGGACAGAGTCTGTAATGCTGAGATCCTTCCATAGGATAAGAATTTGCTATGTCTGAGAGGGTGATAAGTTGTATTTATGGTGCTCACTTGTTAAATGAATAAATGGCTCATTTAAAAAGCATCCTTTTGATATGCTAAGGCACCTCCCTTCCCCTAGGATAGGTACATAGATCAGTCCTTACAATTCTAGGAGTAGTGTCAGTAGACACTAGATGGACATTAGCTGTGGCACAGAAAGCCTGGAGTGATTAACCTAATCAGTTACCACATCTCCGCTTTGTTTCTGTTGGGTGGACCTAGTCACGGCAAGCACAGATGCTGGACAATGTTATAGAAATAGTTACCGGCTGCTGCAGGGTAATGTGATTACACGTATTTAGAATCACAGAGGGAAGCCAAGGGACTGGTTTTTAAATAGCCCAACCGATTGTGTGCCATGCCCGTGTCCCATGCTCCGAGTTCCTATGGAACATTCCAGCCTTTATTTCTAAAAGCAGTTCAGGTTTCAGAAATAACAAAAAGCGAGTAATTCTCGCCCTGTGTGTTCTCGGTTAACTCAGATTGGCTAACCTCAACATGGTAGACTTGTGCCAGTGCTGATCTTATGCAAAATTGTCAGGGGCCAAAGTTTGTCCCTAATCTCCAAGACCCTGTGCCTAAAGACTCTGCTCTCCATCCTTCCTGCCCAATGTTCTCTGCTTCCTCCTATCCTCAGGAAAAAGCCTAATAAACTCATGTGCAGTGAGTAGGAAATGGATGAGAAGGCTCTGAATACGAACTATGAAGCGATCATAACAATTGTGGGAATGCATGGATCCCAGACAGAAAGGTCTCTTCTGTGAAACAGGGCTGTCCAGTACCCTGCAAACCCCATATGGGCTGCCAATCCCCCATTGGAACATGAAGACCAGCGGCATTGGACCACCAGATTAGGCCTAGATTGCACAAGCCATTGAGGTTTGCAATGAATTCCAGCAGCATTTGTGATTGTGAATTACCACACTCACCCCTCATACACTGTGAAGAGATAAATTTCAGAATCAATTCAGCGTGATTGATGTAGGAAGACAGTTCATTGGTTTCTTGATTTGTTGTTGGGAAGGGTTAAAGCAAATGTCCTATTTCTATCAGCCACCCTAAAAATCTGATAATGTCGTTATGTCCCCAGATACTTTTTCAGAGCTTCTGCAAAAGCCATGATGAGAAGTACTTGTTGAAATGTCAGTCTGGGGTACTGAGGAAAACAGACATGGTACCTTCAGTTACATGCAGTGTTTGGGAAAAGGTCCTGGTAAGCAGTGGCTGGCCGTTTGTGTTGGAGAACAAGAGAAACAGAAACCCACATTCTGTAGAGAGGAGAGAGAAAGAATAAAATTATTCAATACAAATTCATCAGATTAGTTGTAAAATATATATTTTTTAAAAATCTCATTTATGGTTTTAAACGTAACAACAAAAACCTTTCCAAAGCAAATGCAATTTCATTCATGTTTTACATAGGGCAAGTTTTGAAACATAACCAATGACAATGATTATGCATTCTAACTTGCTTTTAGTGATAGAAAGTGGTACTTTTAGTGAATGGAATTTAGAGAAATGTGTTTTCACACATTACAGCCCTGCTCCTTCTCAACTGCAGACTGAAATCCCCAATGATATGGGCTCATGATGGAAGTGAAATTCCAATTTAAGAGGACAAAATGTGGCCACGTCGCCACCCATTTATAGCTTATTTTAATTAACTAAACCCTTGTAATTCCTGAGAGTGTTCTATTTTCAGGGAGTGATTTCCAGGGTAGTTTTAGTATCATACTCAAATAAAATAACACAAAACAAAAACACCGCGTGTAAGAATCTGATGTGACCAGAAAAAGTTTCTTAGTATTCCAACTGGATGTGGTCTTGTTTGAAAGACAGAATAGATCTTTGATCTTTCAGGGTCAAAGGAGGGGAATGGCATTATTTTAAAAATTAATCCACAATCAACATATAAATATATGATCCATAAGAAATTAAAAAATAAAAACAATGGAAAAGCAAAAGACATGAACAAAGGAAGGAATAAGTCCATCCTTACTAAGGCTTTACCATTTAGTCCTTCAAAATATGATCTGTCCGGGAAAAAATACCCATGGCCTCCTTTACCTTTAAAGCAATTGCTACCTTTTTCTATTCCTCCTTATATTACAAGCCTATAATTTAGCAGTCTTCAATGACCACTCAAGCCAGACCTATCAGCCAAGGGTGCTTTTGGAGGAATTATTAGCTGGTTATAGATGAGCATGTTTTGGTTTGTACCTAGCTGATGTCCCCATGATGGACCAAAAAGCATCTAGGCTGTTTTGTCTACAATTTGCCCAATGATCCATAGATCTAATCTTTAACTTTTTAACTAATTACTTCTTTTTGTTTTTACTTTCTTAAAAATCATTTTAACTTTTATTTTAGATTCGAGGATCCATGTACAGGTTTGTTATTTGAAGCGAATTAATTCTTATAACTGCACAAACTAGCGCTCACCACAAATGTTTTCTCTGAAAGCGTATTTCATCCTTTCAGTTATTCAGACAAGAAATTTCAGAGTTACCTGACCCCTCTCTTTCACTGTCCACTTCCACCTGGACATGTATCCTGTCCAACAGCATGAGAATCTGCCTCCTCCTCTTCACCACAGCACCATTGCCTTCAATGAGGCTGCATTTCATTCACTGTTTCACAGGCTGTGGCAGGAGCCTCCACGCCTCCCTGGTTGCTTTCAGTTCCCATCTGACCCACCTCCATTAGCGTTGCCTTTCCTGAGACACAGCTCTCCATGCTTTCATGACTCCCTAGAAACAGAGAAAATCCAGACACCTGAGCCAGCGTCCATAGCGTTTGACCCTTTCTATTTGTCCAGGGTTATCACTCACACCATTGACTTTACACACACACACACACACATGCCCAAACAAGTTCTGCAGGATTTCATTCTATGACCTCTGTTGATTCTCAAATTCTCTAGACTTTACTGATGTCTGGCACTGTGTGCCATTTATTAAGCTATGGTGCTTGTATCTGCCTGTGTCTTTCATGGAGGATCACCCATAAGCTGTGGTCCCAGAGAAAAGCCTAGACATGGCTTCCCATATATTTGTTGAATCCAGTCTATGTTTCCATCGATTTTGTGCTGAAGGCTCCTGTGTTACTCTCAGCAGATAGTGCTGGTCATGTTCACACTGTTTCTGATGTTTGGTGCGCCCTATCTGAGTTCATGTGGACTAATGGTGTGGAGGTCTGGGAAGTGAGCCGAACTAAAAAACCTCGAGGAGATAATTTGCTCATGAAGTTGTGAATTCAAACTTCTTCAGCAGAGATTTCCAGCATACCAGATTTCAAACACAAAGCATCTAAGCCTTTCGTTAGACCCACCGCTTGAATCTCTTTTGTCCCACGCTGACTTCACATTTGGCCTCCTTGGTTTTTAGTTGGACTGTGGAGGCTGACTAGTCTGTCCTGGGAAGGGTAAGATGCTCCTTTATCCAGTCTGACAGGACATCCAGAGGGAAATGTTAGTTAAGCACTATTAATATGAAAAGAAAAATCATTAGCACAAAGACAATTTCCTTTTTGATTTAAGTACCTGCTTAGCCAAAACAAGTATTTATTTATTGTATAGTTGCAAGCAGCAACAAAATGAAAACAAAAGCCTCCCATTTTAGCAGACATGTTTTGAGACTCTACTGGGTAGCAGGTAAAATGTTGGGCTTTGTGAGGGACACAAAGATGAGTGACACGCTGTCACTTTTCACCCTGATATGGCAGCTCCAGGCTGGTAGTGATTCTTGATATGGTAAATTATACTTTGCCTGTATTTGAATGCAATGGTTTCATTTAAAAAATTATTTTTATGTAAGTAGAGATGAGGTCTTGCTATGTTGCCCAGGCTGGTCTTGAACTCCTGGTCTCAAACAATCCTCCCACCTCACCCTTCCAAAGTGCTGGGATTACAAGTATTTGCTTGGCCTGCTTAAATGTATTATAACGTAGTCTTGATAAGCGTTCTCATTTTGTTCAAAATGATATTCAGTTGATTAGTGATGATGGTGATGCTTGCTGGTTGTTGATCCTGTGGCTAACATGGGCTACAAAATGTCCGCAAGGGCTTTACAGCATCAGCTGTAATATCAAAACAGCTGACCTTGGTGAGCTGGCAATGAGGCAGACAACACAGGCTTGTGGGCAGATACGCATCGGTTCAAATCCCCACTCTGCTGCTTACTAGTTGTGTGATTTGGGGCAAGCTTAATCAAGTCTTGATATCTATATCTACAAAATGAGGAAGAACCGTAGTACCTATTGCACAGATTTACAGTAAGGATTAAGTAAAACAGGGCATGGAAAATGCTTGGCAAGATTCCTGTAACTCAATACGCGTTAGCTTTACTATAGTATCTGAAAATCGCTTTAATTGGAACTACCGTAACATCAGATTAGTGTCTGATTGTATAATCTGCGTTTGCCAATAATCTCAGCTTTAAACATTTTGTGGTTCTATACACAGTTCTCCAGCAGAACTTGCTGAGAAACCTTTTCTTTAAATACTTCTCGCAGGAAACATGAACTATTTACCTTTCAAAAAAAAGTCATAACCCTCTCCTTTCTTCCTCATGAATAAAATGACTGGCACCACATTTTGTAAAACGTGCTAGATTTTGTTTAAATAATTAACATTGGCAGTCTTCAGATGAGTGGTTCTATGGTAGCATAGAAAGGGGCCTGAAGTAGAAGTCAGGAGATAATGGGTTTGAAATTCAGTTTGGCCACTATTGGGCTGCATGACCTTGGGTACGTCACAAAGTATCACTGGACCTCAGCTTTTATTGCATAAAATATTAAAGGTAGATTAAATTGCGGTTCTGAAACTCACATGCTAGTGGGGTTTGAGGTAGTAAGATCAATGAAGGAAGCAGTTGAGTATAAGACAATAGGGAGCAGTGGTGACTGAGGTAAACCAGAGAAGACATGTCTTACCTAAAAATGACGTCCCCTGCTCCAACTGACTATTGCTGATGGGAATGTGGTACGTACACATGGAGCCCTACCTTCCTAATTTTTAGGGGAAGGTGGAAATCTGGAAATAGATTTTTAAACAGGATAAAGACCAAACAAACATAAGTTGGCATTTTGAGACCCTTGCATTTGATTACATCTAAGGTTTCTTCCTATCTTAAAATTCTGTTGTATTCTACAAACAGTTACTTTAATATAATTAAGAAATGGCATGGTTAAAGAAATGGACAAAGGTGGCTGGGCACGGTGGCTCACGCCTGTAATCCCAGCACTTTGGGAGGCTAAGGCGGGCGGATCACGAGGTCAGGAGACCGAGAACATCCTGGCTAACACGGTGAAACCCCATCTCTACTGAAAACACAAAAAATTAGCCAGGCATGGTGACAGGCACCTGTAGTCCCAGCTACTTAGGAGGCTGAGGCAGGAGAATGGCGTGAACCCAGGAGGCAGAGCTTGCAGTGAGCCAAGATTGCACCACTGCACTGCAGCCTGGGTGACAGAGCGAGACTCCATCTCAGAAAAAAGAAATAAAATAAAGAAAGAGATAAAAATAAATGGACAAAGATTATTGAATCAGTTCTAACAAGTCAATACATTAGGTTGTTCATTGAAAGAACCTCATAATATGAAACTGGCTGTTGTTAAGATTATTAATACAATAATTGTCATTCCCAATCTCCCAAACAGGTCCAAAGGGACCTTACCAGGCTCTCCCTGTGGTAGTTGATGATAAAATGATGTTTCAGTATCCCTCTCATGAAGCAAGGATTGGAAAAAAATTGTTAGGCCCATTTTTACATAGCAATATGGCAGGTGCTTGCATGTGTAAAATATGATTAAAAGGCAATGAATCTTTAAAAATACAAACTAGAATGTATACGTACAAATCACTCTTGACTTCATGGAGGGCCATAGATTTTGCCCAACTGTGCTTCCATGGCTAAAGATTTCTGGACCCTCCTTTGAGAACTGTCTTTACTTCCAGTTTACAAGCCATGCAATAAAACCAGGCAAGGTTTTATTAGAGGCATTAGTTATTTTTGTATTGCTTGGTGCTAAGCATTTTATAGATCTCATTTTTAATGTCATCATCATGGTAACCTTGTGAGGTAGATATAATTATCTCCATTTTGCAAATGAAGCACTGAGTCCTAAAAGGTAACCTCCTCAATGTCACGCCGCTATTAAGTAGCAGAGCTGGGCTTTAAACTCATGTCCTCACTTTTAACCGCTGCTGTCTACTTCTTCCTGAACATGAATCATCATGCTTGACTTTGCATAGTTTTGTTCCCAAAATCAAATCCCCTCTCAAAGGGTCAACCTTTGCCATTAACAAGGGTATTCTGGAGAATGTGCCCTAATTCCTGGAGACAATGACTGAAAGGAATTTCAAAAGCCCTTTGAAAGAGTGGCCGCGTTGCTGGCAAGAGCAGCTAGTTTCCCTAGGTTGCAACTCTCATTTATATGTGTAAGCTCTGATCTCCTCGCTTAAACAAAAATAGAAAGAAAAGAAAAAAGAAAAAGAAAAAGGACTTATTTACTTTAAAGTTATACCTTAGACTATTGTTGTCTAAACTTGTGTCCTGTGGAGCAGTTGACCTGAAAGAAAAGAGTTCTGTGCTCAAATAAATTTGGGAAACTGCATGTTCTATCCCTGCTTGGTTATTTACAACGAAGCTACCTTGGCATAGAAACATCTCTGAAGTTATTCAAAATTGTTTACTTTTTTTAACATCTCATAGAACATTGGTTCTATGGAACATACAGTACTTTGGAAATATATGCATATGATAATTCACTTTATTTTTAGCTTAATTATTTATACCCCACCTCATTCTAGAGAGGCTGGATAGCAAAGGATACACAGGTGGAAAGAATCCCATCCTAATGGATACATTAAACGGTCTGTCTCCACATAAGGAGCAACTCGAGACCATTTTGTTAGTGTGGATTTGTTGATGTGCCTCTGGGAGTCAGCCTCCCCAGTAGGCTCTCTACCTGTTCAAGGGATTTAGCACACACCCCTTCTTTAGGGACCTCCCACTAGATCCCCAACTTTTGGAGGAAGGAGATGACTGCTTGCAGCTCATTCAACAGGAAAAGGCTTCTGAGTATAAATATATACTCTCACTGTTTTTATTTGGAGCAGGTTTCATCACAGCTATTTTCTTTTCTTTTTTATTTATTTTTTATTATTTTTTTTTGAGACGGAGTCTCGCTCTGTTGCCCAGGCTGGAGTGCGGTGGCACGATCTCGACTCACTGAAAGCTCTGCTTCCCTGGGTTCACGTCATTCTCCTGCCTCAGCCTCCCTAGTAGCTGGGACTACAGGCACCCATCACCATGCCCAGCTAATTTTTTGTATTTTTAGTAGAGACGGAGTTTCACCGTGTTAGCCAGGATGTTCTCGATCTGCTGACCTCGTGATCCACCCGCCTTAGCCTCTCAAAGTGCTGGGATTACAGGTGTGAGCCACCGCGCCTGGCCTCATCACAGCTATTTTCTAAATGGCTAAACAAGCATTTTGCTGGTCATGTTCCATGGAATATTCATTTTGTAGGAAGCTCAATGATAAAAGAGTCCCATTATCAGTGAGATCAGGAAACCATATATTGGATTTCATTTTGAAGAGTCTCAATTTACTTAAGGATAGAAAAGGCATAGTTAAGAACTCTGATTAACTTCTTTAACCCACTTTTCCTAAATGTATCCACCAGTCTTTGTGCACATAAACCTATTAACCCCTTGAAGGTCGTGTGTTCCAGGGAATATACTCTGGGAGTATATGCTCTGGGCAAGGCTATTGTAGGTTTGCAGCAGATACTGGGCAGGGCTGATACTAAAAAGAGGGAGTTGGCTTCCTCATGGCCACTCATGAGTCCTGGGGAAGTCGGGAAGGGAGAGAACAAGCCTTAGCCTGGAATCCCAGCTCTGCCACTTTCAAGCTTGAAATCACTTCACCTCCCTCACCTTGGTTTTCTTAATCTCTTACGTGGAGAATATAAAACCTACATCTTAGTGTTCATCTGAGGATTAAAATCAGATGTCAAACTGTTGAAGATGAGGGCTGGCATGGAGTAGGCCCTTCTCCTTGGTGTTCCAGGACCGGGGAGATCCAGGGTGATTTTATAAACACATGGGGAGGGTGGGCTGCTGACTGGTTGTGCCAATTCCTAGAAGAGAAGAGTTTTCACTGCCCTGGGATGAGAGATAATCCCAGGAGGATTGGGGATTACCAAATAGGGGTTACCATTCAAAACGCAGTGGGCCCATGCTCAAATGTTTGCTAGTGTGCATGTCAAGGACATCCCTGCAAATCTAAAATCCACATCCTAATCCTAGCCCCACCACTGACAAAAGATGTGACCTTGGTTAAGTCATTTAACCTCTGCCAGCCTCAGTCTCCTCAACTGTAAAAAGAGGAGTTGGACTACGTATCTCTCTGAAGTGCCCCCCACCCTCAGGTTAGTGTGGAACCAAATTTAGGTCATTCCAATCAATCCAGGTTGAAGAGTTGGTAATCTAATTAAGGATCAGCTGAATTTTCAAGATTGAGAGTCGAAAAGAACTGTCAAATAATGTGTGTGATGCTTCCAATTTTAATGCTTTTCTGTATTAGGAGCATATTTTAAAATATTCAAATGTAAATTATTCACATGGCACATGCACTTAGAATGTGTGCATTTAACTAAAGTGAATCATCAGCCTATTATTAATTATCATTTAACCAGCCCTATTCTTTTGGATAAAGGAGAATATTTGTAAAAACCAAAGGGTTTGAATCATTTAAGCAAAGCCAGCTTTAAACAACTTGGCAAGCCCCTGCAGCTGTCCCTCCATATCTTGTAACAGCTGTAACCTGTGCATCTTGTGCTCTTTCATTTACATATACATACGCAAACAAACCCATGTTCACTTGGGAGTATGCACACTCATGTTTGTACACACTGTCCATGTCCTACCTAATATCCTAGAAGATGTCAATCAAAGTCTTCTTGGGGCAGGTGACATCCTCACGGGACCTGAGTTTCCTTTGCAGTAAAACATGTGTCCTTTTCCTAGATCTAAGAGCTCTTCCAGCTCCGACATTTGATGTCTGTGCTCTTTGCTTAGATATTCCTTGGCAGAAGCATTGGAGACATGCTCATACACATTATCTCACGTAATTTTTAAAATCATCCAGGAAGTCTTTTTGCATCCTCAATCCTATTTTAACAGATGATGAAACAGATTTACCTACTTAATGTGTAAACATACAATTATAACTGGTAGTTACAAGCTTAGAAACCTGATTCTCTATTCTGAATCCAATCAATTCATTCTCCAAGTGACAACCAGGTGCTGGCTACTCACTTCTTCCTTCTTAATCAGAGTGGTTTTCACGGAGTTGGGAATCATTTGGAAGAGCTCCCTAGATCATCTCCCTCCATAGCCAGGAAAACCTGCTCTAGGTTGGAAGATGGGATGCAGGCCACCCATGGGCCAGATACAATTCTAATGACAATCAAGATATTACAAGTGACTGGAGAGGGTCTGAAGAAGTACGTGTCATTAGAGCCAGGGTGCCTGGCACGGGACCAAATGAGCAGTCTAGTTTGAGACAGTGGGAACTTTTCTCAGCAGGAGTCACCCTTCCCCCAACTATTCAGCCATCTGCAGACCCGCCTCCCCGCTCCCCAGACTCCACATGCCTACTCTTCCATGAATGAAGGCTGCAGTGCTGTAAGGATAGACTCATACATCTTTAGAGCTACAAGGGACCTCACAAATGATCTAGTCTAGTCTCCTTGCTTTACAACATAGAGAGAAGTGGTATGCTCTAGGACACAGAATTTATGGTCTATTTTATATTAGGACCCAGGCTTCCTGATTCCCTCTTCAGTGTGCTGCTTCCCTGGCCTCTGGAGAGGTGAGGCCCCAGGGCAGGCAACCACCTCAGTGGCGCACCAGACTTAGCACCAACACATGAGCCTGCCCGGTCCTTTTGCTCTTATGCATTCCCGTCTCTGGCCTCTCACCTGGAATTTGGGCAGTCTTGCCCTTGACCCCCTGTAACTATATCCTCATTCTTAGATCTTCTGCTTCTTCATTTACTGCTCTGTTGCTGGCCCTGGGTTCCCTCAACTCTAAGCTCCATGCAAACCTGTTGCCTACTTTTCCGTTCCTTTTGAAGTAAATTCTGTGTGTCTTACCTCTCCGTTCAACCAGGAATCCCCTAATAGCTTTATGGCCTTAGTGTGAAAGTGTCACTTAGTCATGACGCATCCCTATAGACAGCGGAATCTGGAGGAATTAGAGTTTAGTGTTAGCATTTTACAGGCCACATCCTCTGATCCCAGTTCAGTATTAATAATGAAATTATGAAAGCTTAAAAAAAAAATTACAGGGAATTTTAAGAATATTATTCTAAATTCCCATTGAAATGAAATACACAATTTTAAAAGATGAGTACGGAGCAAAACTTACTGGATACATTATACAAGGTAAAGTTCCATTTCTAAATACTTTCATTTTTTATTCAGAAAGAATAAAAGTATATGATTGAGCACTAAACTTAGTAAGTATCCTAAGGAAATTAGGAGAAAAGCAGTAAAGAAAAGATAAAATAATAAATTAGAAAACAGTGGGAATAAAAAATAAATCCAAGATTTGATCCTTGGAAAATGCAAAAAAAAAAAAAAAAAAAAAAAAAGTGGCAGACATTTGAAGGATATCACACACTTGAGTAGGGGAGATTCTGTAAATTCTGTTAATTATTCAACAGAAAGCTTTGGGTAAGTTTGGGTAAATATTTAGAAAATAACAAGGCAGTGTCTTCCCTCACATCATACATAAAAGTAAGTCCCAAATGTACTGAAGAGTTACATATTAAAAAGAAAATGTTAAGGGGAAGATGTAGGCAATATTTCCTCGATCTGAAGACAGGAAAGGATATTTAAAGAATGAAATCATGTCTTTTGCAGCAACATGGATGGATTGGAGGCCATTATCTTAAGTAAAATAACTCAGAAAGTCAAATACTGCATGTTTTCACTTATAAGTGGGAGCTAAATAATATGTACTCATGGACACAAAGTGTGGAATGATAGATATTGGAGACTCAGAAGGGTGGGGGGGTAGGAGGAAGGGAGAGATGATGCAATACTTAACGGGTGCATTGCACACTATTCGGGTGATGGTTATACCAAAAGCCCAGACTTCGCCACTACACAATATATCCATGTAACAAAACTACCCTTGCACCCCCTAAATTTATGATTAAAAAAAAAAAGATTTTAAAAAAAGAATAAAGGCAGGCCAGGAGCAGTGGCTCACGCCTGTAATCCCAGCACTTTGGGAGGCCCAGGAGGGTGGCTCACCTGAGGTCAGGAGTTTGAGACCAGCCTGACCAACCTGGAGAAACCCTGTCTCTACTAAAAATACAAAAATTAGCCAGGCATGGTGGATTACATGCCATGGTGGATTACATGGATTACATGCCTGTAATCCCAGCTACTTGGGAGGCTGAGGCAGGAGAATCACTTGAACCCAGGAGGCAGAGGTTGCAGTGAGCTGAGATCATGCCATTGCACTCCAGCCTGGGCAACAAGAGTGAAACTCTGTCTCAAAAAAAAAAAAAAAAATTAAAAGCAAAGAAATAATACATAGTAGGAGTTGATATATTTTGTTAAATAAAAATTTAAACTTCTCTATGTTAAAAATCATTAATGAAAAGGCAAATCGGTATTCAGTAAGAAAAAACTTTCAGCATCAAAAGAAATAAGTAAAGACTAAGTAATATCCTTAATAAATAAAAAGTGCTTAGAAAGCAACAAAAGGAGTCAAAGGACATGATTTCATAGAAAAAGAAATAAAATGATAATTTTAAATGTTGGTGAGGATATGGTCAGATAGGCATTTCCGTACTCAGAGTTGGACATGTAATTTGGTACAAGTCAGCAGTGAAGAACTAGAGATTTAAAAACCATCCATAATCTAATAATGGTACTTTTAGAAATCTATCCTAAGTCTATCATAAGGAAATAAGTAGAGATAGGAAAAATATTTATATATGAGGATGGTTATAATCATTTTTATAATAGTAAACATTGGAATCAATAATAAGAAAAAATTACATCATGATATATCCATAATACAAAACTTACTAATCTATGGAAACTGTATTTTTGAAAAATTGATTGTCATGAGAAATTGTTCATGATATAATAAGCAAATGAAAAGGACACACAATAATATAATATGATGTCAATTTTAGAAATACATTTGTGTATATACCATATGTGTATTATGCATATGCATATCAGTGTCTTTGGGTAGTATGATTATAGTGCACTTCATTTTCTTCTTTAAGCTTTTCTGTGTTTTCCAGAATTTCTACAGTGAGCATATATTATTTATAAACAGAAGTCACCAAAGTGTATTCAAGGCTGGTTATGGTGGCTCATGCCTGTAATCTCAGCACTTTGGGAAGCCGAGGCAGGTGGACCGCTTGAGCCCAGGAGTTCAAGACCAGCCTGGGCAACATGGTGAAACTCCGTCTCTCTAAAAAAAAAAAAATACAAAAATTAGCCAGGCTTGGTGTTGCACTCCTGTGGTCCCAGCTACTTGGGAAGTTGAGGTGGGAGGATTGCTGGAGCCAGGGAGGCGGAGGTTGCAGTGAGCCGAGATCATGCCACTGCACTCCAGCCTGGGTGACAAAGCGAGACTTTGTCAAAGAACAAAAACAAAAAACTGGAAAAACCTCACAAAGTGTGTTCAAAATTTTTAAACTTTCTACTTGAAAAACACAGATTGATATGATCTGGATGTGATTTTAAGACTGCTTATGCTGATTAATTAATTCCTCTAAGAAAGGCTTTATTGTTTAATTACATTTCTTAAATCCATATGAGCTGAGTGGTGGTATTATGGCTGCTCGCCAGAATATGGTTATTATGTCATTATGTGACCTGGGACCTATGCTGAGAGGTCACCCAGTGTGTGGAAAAGGGTACTGAACCAGGGGTCTTGGGCCTTGTGACCTCAAGGAAAGCGTTTAGTAGCCTTCTGGGCCTCAGTTTCCTCTTCTGTCAAGTAGATCTTACCTGCTTTACTACTTTCATAGAGTTGTTCTAAAGACCAAATAAGATAATCCAGGCAGGAGTCTATGACATGTAGGCTATTATGAAGGCAAAGGAAAAAATCCTCCCCTCTCCTCCCACAGCCCCTTTTCTTACTGAATTAATAAATGCACAGCCCTTGGGGGAGGGTATAGACGGATCAGGCACATCCCTGTGTCCACCTCCACCAAAATTCTAGGGGAAAATGCCTGGCTTCTTAGGAAAATGCTTCCCTAAAAAAAGAGGAGAAACCTCAAATGTTCCCATGGAACTGGGGCAGAGGGCAAATTCTGCACCACCTCTGCACAAACCCACGGGCTGACTGCTTGGCAGGTCTGCAGGGTCCAGATCACTGATCTGTGGCTCAGAGTAACAAGGTCATTTGGACAGTACATTGGTTTCACAAACCCCTCCATGATGCTGCTGCTGTTGTGAGGATAGTTGTCACTTCCAACTCATATTATTGCAGACTCTAGGCTACATGTAGTTATAGGGACAAGAAAGTCCACAGCTCCTCCACGCCCCACAGCAACTGCTCCAGGCAGACTTGCTGCAAGGAGCAGAGGCCCCTTGGTCACCACAGGTAAAGGGGACAGCGTTTTGACTGACCTGGGAAGCTTACCATGTGCAACCCTGGCTACATATGAGTCACCTAGGGAGCTTTTCAGTAACCCAGGTGACACCCCAGGTTTAGAATTTAACCGGAATCCGCGAGAGTGGGAACCAAGCATCAGTATTTTTAATGCTGTCCAGGTGATTCCAAGAGCAAGCAGCATTCAGAAGCATTGGCTCAGGTTCCAACACAGATCTAGGTATCTTTCCCATACCAGTCTTCAAAAAACTTCCCTTGGTGAGGTCTCCACGACCATTCTGCACTCTCCCAAGCATTCTTTGCACATACTTTTACCTACCATGGATTCAACTCAACCCTAAGGCATCCTTTATCCTTTAGCTTCTCTACCAGGTGGCTGCATTTCTCAGTCGGCCAATTACAGATCCTCATCAAGGGTCTCATCTTAGCCCAACTCACCTTTTTAAACCAGGCTACTTGGGCCATGGGATGCTGGTTGATTTAGAGACTGGCTACCCTGTGGAAAGGGACAGAGGTTGTGTAGTGTAAAACACGGCCACCCTGGTCTGCCCCAGTTCTGTTTTTTGTGTAGGTGGAGTGGGTTGGGCACAGTTTCCCTTAATAGAGACTGTGGAATACTTTAACATATGTGTTTCAATAACAAATTATAATAATGAAATCAAACATATTTAGAAGAATCCATACAAATTAAGGGTCAGAGTTTCATCCTCTGTATAGAATATGATGTAGGAGTCTTTTTAAGTATACGTAGGATAATAAAATGGATAGCCCACTCAACTATCTTTAGAATGTATGTCTAATTTTATACATCTTTTTCCATAGAAACTACAATTGAATTTAGAATTAAGAGATTATGGTATTCATTATTATCTTAGCCAGAGGGTGTTTTTTTTAGCTTTTATAAGAAACTTTTAAATTGAAGTATAATATACGTAAAGAAAAAGTGCACATGTTATAAATGTACATCTCAATGACTTTTTACAAAGTGAATACCCTTGTAACCAGCACCCAGGTCAAGAAATTCAGTATTATCATTACCCCAAATGATGCCCCTTGTGTTCCCTTCCAGTTGCTCCTTGCCTCCAAGGGTAACCACTCTCCTGATTCTAGCAGCAATACATTAGCTTTTGTACTTTATATAAGTACAATCATATAGGATGTACTTTATTGTGTTTTGGCTCCTTTCCTCGAGTATTCATCCATAGTTTTGCATATGTATTTGTAGTTCTCACCAGAGGTTTTAGTCCTTGAAATGTAGCTCAACAAACATTATTCCGCCAGGAACTGTGCTCGGGGCTGGGGACACAAAAACAAATAAGGGCAAATTCCTGCTGTAAGAAATATTTAATCCAGTAATTTGGTAAGGATCAGAATTTAATGTAAAGTGAATTCCTCTTTGTTCAACAAATATTTATTCAATGTCTACTATAGGACAGGTGCTGTATCACAGGTGCTAGGGATAAGAAATGAACAAGCAGACAAAAAATCTAGCAGAAATCCTCTCTTTTCTTCCCGTGACATGCATGGGCAAGTTCTGCCCACTGATACTCATTTCCCACTCTGTCCTGCATCTGATTTAACATAAAGGGAAGTAGCAATGGAAACTATTTCTTCCGGCAGCTTGGAGTATGAGATTATGAAGTCCATGGTCCATGGGCCATTTTTCAAATCAGTGAGTGTGAGAGGTATAATATTTGTATATACCAATTTCTGCCTTATTCCATTCTCTCCACCACTGATGCTGCCTGTACTGAATGCAATGGAAGTCTGGAACCTAAGGAAGCCTTTGGATGTTAGCTTACCCTGGAGTCAAGCTGAGGAATCTTCTTGATTTCCAGAACTATGAAGTGAGAAGAGACACAATTGCCAAAGCTGTGATGGAAATCATACAGCTTTGAATTTGTTTTAGTAACATGGAATTCTAACATGTATCACTATTCATTAGTGCTGGCTTTTCAGAACCTAGTGAATTACCTGGGTACAAAGCCATGACATTAGAGGCATAAGGGATTAGAAGACAATCCAACACCACTCTAGGATTGATAGTTTAGGAAGAAATGCAAGAAATCTCTCCTTTTGTTTGGTTGGTTCATTCCTATCCCCCATTCTCCGCATTTTTATGAAAAATTTTAAGTATATGTAAATGTAAAGAAAATAGTAAAATTCACTTTTATGTATCCATCTTTCAGCTTCAAAAATTATCGACTCATGCCAATTCTTCTCTAACCCCTTGCTGTCCCCCTCCTCTGATTATTTGACGCAATCCCAGATGACAAACAGATGACTCATAAATGTTCAGAAAGTGAGATCTCCTAGTTTTAATTCCTCTAGTTCACAGGTTCAGAGGTGAATTCAGTGAGCTAGTTTGTGGTAGTTATATTTAATCCCCGGTTTCAAAGTAAAAGTGATAAGCTTTACTAACAGAATTACTATTATTATTATTACATTATGACATAATATATTGTTGTACAGTTTAGCCTAAAACTACCTCTTTTAAGCCTCTCATTCAGTTCTCCAAGGAGTTCAACAGGGTGTGGGATGGCTGATTGATGTTCTTTTTCATCAGCAATTTCAAAACCAAATCCTTGTGGATTTTGAAATTGCAAATATATTTGTCCAAGTAAAAGCTTCAACTATTCAGTGATAAAATGGGTCTAAGACTCTTCCCGAACCTCATGTTTCCCATTTTCAGTCTGTTTGCAAAGGAGGAGGCTGGTTGGTGTTCATGGAGCCAGTGTCAACTGCCTGTCTTTTATGAGATATCACAGCACAACTGGGCATGCAGCTTAATTTTTTTTAGGTTTCCCAGGCTCAAAACCCCAAGCACCATTGTTTTTGCCAGTCAGAACACTCCAGAGGCTTCTAGAACAAGTAGAAAAGATTGTTAGTGCCTTTGTCATGAAAATATGTAAAATCTTGCTTTGTCTGCTTTGGCTGCTCTGATTGTATCTCAAAATGTCACCCAGGGCAGGTGGCAGTCATTGTGAGGAGTGGGGCACCAGGCACCCCTTGATGAGCCTTTGATGAGGAGATGATTAGGAGTAAAAAAATGCTGCATAGATTATCTGCATAACTAACACTGTAGCAGACAGCCATGCAGGCATTTTTCTGTATACAATTCCCACTCATTTTTCTGAGAGATAAAAGCAGCCAAGATTGACAATCTGTCAGTTTCACCATTTTCATTGTGTACTTTTTCTGGGCAGGTTATTCACATCGAACTCCTTTGATGTGATCAGTGATGATGCTTTTATTGGTCTTCCACATCTAGAGTATTTGTAAGTAAAAAATCTTTTTTAAAACATGATGATTCAGGACAAGTACTCTCAAGTTCCTATAACTGTTTGACAAAAAATATTATAACTTATTGCAGATTCATAGAAAACAACAACATCAAGTCAATTTCAAGACATACTTTCCGGGGACTAAAGTCTTTAATTCACTTGTAAGTATGAATATTGCTATTACGTTTTAAGCTTGCTAATGGACAATGCAGTTTGATCACCTGTGGTTAATGCACCTACTTTATGAGTGTCCATAAAAATTTAAGAAACCCAAATGATTTCTCTCCATGCACACTTGCCATCTTTCCCTGTCATCTGTCAGAGGGTGTTCAAGAAATTGATTACTATTAATATTTGTATCCTAAACCAACCATAATTAGAAAAGCAATCTAATGCAGGGAAATTGTGTGCCTGAAATAACTTTCTTTATTATCTACATCATTACTTGCTTCATGGATCATTATGGGTTGACTATGTAATTTGATATCAGCTTTTCTTTTTCCTCTATAAGCCCTCACTTTATATACATTTAAACATAATATAGCCACAGACAATGTCTTCATTAGTACCCGATCAACTTGTTTCTCAGTGAAATATTTAATTATTCAATTGGTGATTACAGCTAACAGCAGTTGTTCTTAACAGGGAACGATTTTGTCTCCCAGGGAACATTTGGCAGTATCTAGAGACATGTTTGGTTGTCACAACTGGGGGATGTAACTGGCATCTAGTGGGTAAAAGGCAGGGATTCTTCTAAACATCTACTGCATAGGACAGCCCCTCACAATAAAGAATTATCCAGCCTAAAGTGGCATCGTGGGCAGGTTGAGAACCCCTGAACAACATGACCCAAACAACTTGTTTCTTCTAGCCTCCCTCACCCTCTACAGACAGACACATTCGCACACACACACACATGCAGGCACACACGTGCATGCACACGTACATGCACACTCTTACATACGCACAGATTATTTTAAGGAAACTAGAAACACATAGAAAGAAAAGGCACTAACATTTACATCACTTTTCATTTAATCCTCTCAATAATCCTGCCAAACAGGCACAATAATCCCCATTTCAGAAATGAGGAAATAGTCTTGGAGGGGATAGATGCCTCACGAGCTGATCAGTTATGGAATTATGAGAACATCTACTTAACAGTTGAATTGCAGTTACGCTTCATCCTTTCAACAGCTGTTTCTCAACCTACCTAATAGGTATCTTATCAGTTCTAGATACAGATGCAAGAGATCCAAGTGTCATAGTCATTCTGTCAAGTTTAACTTGTTCTCTCATCATGCTTCATTCCCAGCTCTGCTCTAGGCCCTAGGACGCAGCAGGGAACAAAGGAGACAAAAATTCCTGTCCTTTGACTGAGCCTGATTTCCAGCGTATCCATGCGGTTGTCCCTCTGCCTCCACCAGGCCCTTTTCTCTCCTGTTGCTTGTTTTGTAGCAAAGAGAAGCTAATGACCAGATATGTTTTACAAAATCATACCTTTCAAGGCTTCTGTGTAGAGTTATCATAATAAAAAAACAGTGTTTGCAATACTACTCTTCATGTCAATGACATGATATGATTCTAAGATGGCTGTTTACAGAATAAATGTTATGCAGTTTTGTCACAGAGCCTAACACTGCCAAACCTCATTTTTCAGACAAAATTAAACAAAAGAAGCAAACATATGGAAGGAGAAATGGAAGTTCATGACCTCAACTTGAAATCCACTAGATTTACATACATCCCAACCCACATGGCCTCTGTCCAATGCTTAGCATCATGAGAGCTGTAGGGAGGATGTAGGACTCAGGTGTCCTTTTGAGGAATCCAGCTATAAGCTTCACCTGCCCAATTCAATTCAGCTGTGTCTCCTCTCCAGCCTAAAAGCCTGTGGTTTCCCTCAGGCTCCATGCACAGAACAAGAAAAAATGTTTCCCTGTCTTGGAAGGAAGGAAGGAGGGAAGGAAGGAAGGGAGGGAGAAGGGGAGGGGAGGGAAGGAAGGGAGGAGAGAGGAAAGGAGGGAGGAAGAAAGAAAAAGAGGAAGGAAGATGAGAGGAGAGAGGAAGGGAAGGGAGAGGAAGAAGGGAAGGGGAAGAGGAAAAAGGCAAATAAAAAAGTCTGTTTGACATCCTAGTGTAGGACACCCATTTTGTTTAGTGGAGCCTATTATGTTTATCAAATGAAAAAGGAATTTAAATGTGGGTCTTAATGATGCCCTTTCTTTAGCTGTATGGAGCCCATAAGAGAGAGAGACTGGTACAGAATACACTTAATATCCAGAAAATTTCAGGTTCAAGGAACACCAAGGGCAGCCCTCAAAGAGAGGCAAGACTCTTACAGGCAGTGAGAGAGAAGTCCCACCTCTCTGAGCTGGTGCTGGAGGTGGGAAGGTGTTATGAGGGAACAGGGGTTAAGGCTGGCTAAATGAATATGACCCTTGGGTCTCTTGCATCTTTAGCTAACACTTATTAGGTTGACTCATATGGCATTGCCAATGTTAGGCTATTTTTTATCTACAAAAATGGCAATGCCATATGGTTCATCTTAAATAGTTTCTAGGATGTGACACATGCTTTACAAGGAGTAGGGCCTACAAAGATGAGTAAGATCTAGTCCCACCTTAGAGAAGCTCAGGCTAGCAAGAGAAATTGGACAAATATTTTCTCACTGAGGGCCTTTATCCCCAAGTTATGTTCCCCTTTCGAATGATGCTATTCTTCATTTTACAATTCCTTCCTTCCATTCTTCCTTCTTTCTTTCCTTTCTTTCTTCCTTCCTTCTTTTATTCCTTCCTTCTTTCCTTTCTGTCTTTCAAGGAGAGATGGAGTAGGGAGGATCTGAAACCCAAATTTCCCTCTGCCGACTCAATAAGTCAGATTCATTTTCCATTATTTATGGCTTATTAATAAATCTGGCATTTGTCTGAGCCATTAGTTTCCTTTTTAAGACATTAGGCTTCAAAGTGCACTTTTCTCCACCTCAGATCAATCCTTCCCAATCAAGGCAAACATTTGAGCTGTGAGGAATTAGCACCTCACCCTCTAATCTGTATGCGCTGCAGGAAGAGGTTACAAAGCTTTCTCATATTCTTGGCTTCATCATAGTCTCCTGATGACCCCATGAAAGAGACAGGGCAGTAGCACTACGTTCATAGACAAATGAGCAAGTGGAGGTACACCATGAGTTTAAGCTGCTCCCCAGTTACTAAGTGGTAAAGCCAGATGTCTCCCACAGTCTTTGATGAGATGTCCGGTGCTATCTCCACTGTGTCAGTTAGAGCAGGACCAGATAGCTTTTATTGAGCTGGCTGGATCCTTCCATGGGACATGATTTGAGGAGGAAATACGACTAGAGAAGAAAGAAAAGATCCTGAAAACAGGAGCCCTACCCACATACTTCATCTCAAAATGCAGATAGTTGGGATTAGACGTATACTTTCAGGTCCAGCTGGTTCCCACTCTGGCCTAACATTAAAGCCACTCCCTTACCTATGCATTTATATAAATTTAGTTCATGCCTAAAGGAACAACATACTTTCTCACCTTCTTATACGGAGATGTCAGTAGATTTCTCTTCTAAGAGACATTTACAGACAACTTAAAAGTTATTATAGGCCAGGCGTAGTGGCTCACGCCTGTAATCCCAGCACTTTGGGAGGCCAAGATGGGCGGATCATGAGGTCAGGAGATCGAGACCATCCTGGTTAACACGGTGAAAACCAGTCTCTACTAAAAAAATACAAAAAATTAGCCAGGTGTGGTGGTGGGCACCTGTAGTCCCAGTTACTCAGGAGGCTGAGGCGGGAGAATGACAGGAACCCGGGAGGTGGAACTTGCAGTGAGCTGAGATAGCGCCATTTGCACTCCAGCCTGGTCAAAAGAGTGAGACTCCATCTCAAAGAAAAAATAAAAATAAAAATAAACAAATAAATAAAAATAAAAAAGTTATTATATATACCCGGCTATCAGGCAAGATCCCCCCTCCCCTGCAAATTAACCCTTAAAACTCTACAAATTCACCCTTAAAAAGAGAGAGAGACTTCTTAAAGTTAAGTCCTTTCAAAGCCTGTCAAATCCTGAGATTCTCAATTACTTTATTTTGAATCATTGTCCTAATGTTATGCATGTTTCACTTTAATGTTTGAATGGTTTGTATATTTTAGCAATCGTTTGTATATTTAAATTTTTCTGATAAATATATGTTATTTTGGTAATCAGGAAAACATGAATAAAAAATTAGTTTATGAATAAAAATTAGTTTATGGCCAATGATGACAAAATCTTCAAACATTATGTATTAGCTTCTAGTAATACCCACGAGTCTTTAATAATGATTGCTTTGTGTGCCATGTAAGTGTCACTGTGGATAAGGCCCAGTGGAACCAGCATTGTTTGCATGCATATATATAAATATTTGGAGAAAATTACCATCAGTCTATATGTATTGTAGAGTATCCAATGGTTGCTCAGCACTGAGGGCGTACAAAGAACTATATAACAGTCCCCAAACTCGGGATGCTTGCGTGTTCCCAATCAGTTGCACAGGATGCTTTGTTTTAGCCTTCACGTTGCCATGTATTTAAAGAGGTAGTGCAATGTAGCAGCTAAGAGGGTGATCTCTGCCACCAGACTGCCTGGGTTCAACTCTCTCTCTGCCAGCTCAATAGGTCAAGTTTATTTTCCATTATTTACTGCTTATTAATAAAGCTGGCATTTATCAGACCCATTGGTTTCCTTTTTAAGGCTTTAGGCTTCAAAGTGCACTTTTCTCCACCTCAGATCAATTCCTCAGCTTTGCACCTTAACAGCTGTGGAATTTGGGGCAGGCCATTTAGCTTCACTATGCTACAGCCTGGGCATGTAAAATGGGGTTATAATAATAATCTTTTAAAATAGGATGTGGAATAACAAGGCAATTAAGAGTATTAGTGCCTAAGGTCTTGAGATTAAGTGAGTTAATATATGCAAAGCGCTTAGAACAGGGCCTGGTATGTAGTAAGCACCACTGTGTAGGAATAAACTAAAATTCACTGCATAACCTCCATTAGTCCTGAATCAGGATTCTAAATGGTAGAGTGTATATCCCCTTTAAACACTTTCTATGAAATTAAAGTAACTGCACTTGCACCGCCGCAGGCTCAGAGAGACACAAACCCAAGCTGAGAATCTGCATTGCAGAGGGACTGGGTGCACCCCAGATGGCTGTGGGCGATGCTCTCTTAGCAGAAGAGCCCGGTGGCACTGAAACAAATGTGGTGTTTGAGCCAGTCTGGTTGCCTCCGAGAGAAGACTTTCCAGTGGCTTCCACCGTCATAATTGGAGGTTTTCTTGGGTAGACGATGAAAACACCAAAGGGCAGGAAATGGTCATCATTTCTGTCAAGAAGGAATGGCCATCTGCCTTTGAGAACACTTGACCTTACTAAGCCAGTTTCAAGGTAACTAGACGTTGAGCTGTGCAATATCTCAGTTGTTTTAAAGAATGTTTCTTAGGTAAACTGTGAATCAGGACCTAGAGAATGGTACTTAGTTGAAGGCACACTTTAAAGAGCCTCCACATTGCCTTGGGATTTCTACCACAGTGGGGCTGTGGGGAGGGAGGGTCCTTCCTGAAGGAGTCCACACCAGCTGGTGGGGACTGCACTAGTCACTCACGGGGCTTTGAGCTTTCTCCCTCAGTGCCTTGGCACAGGGGGCCTCGAAGGAGCATCCTCTGCTCTTTTCTTTGCCTAGATATGTACACTTCCTCTCATCTACTCCAGCCTGCCTCATTCGTTCATTCATTTAAAAGTGTCTATCATGCCTGTAATCCCAGCACTTTGGGAGGCCAAGGCGGGCAGATCATTTGAGGTCAGGAGTTCGAGACCAGACTGGCCAACATGATGAAACCCCACCTCTACTAAAAACACATAAAGTAGCCGGGTATGGTGGCACGTGCATGTAATCCCAGCTACTTAAGAGGCTGAAGCAGGAGAATTGCTTGAACCAGGGAGGCAGAAGTTGCAGTGGGCTGAGATAGCGCCACTGCATTCCAGCCTGGGTGACAGAGTGAGACTCCATCTCAAAATAAATAAATACATAAGTAAATAAAAGTATCTGTTGAGGGCTTACTTTGTGCCGGGCACTATGCTAGACCTACAGATAATGGAAAGAGAACCATCCTTCCAGTGCTCACTGCAGAATTATCCTAGAAATAAAGGAACATTGATTAAATGTTTCCTCAAGTTTCTAATTGACTGTGTCTTCATCCCTGTCCCAATCAGCTCCACCCCACCCCAGTCGGATATTCTGGTGCGACCCAGTGCGACCTCCATCTCCTGGAAAAGCCTGTTGTCAAACACACTGACCCCTAAGTATGTGGCCTAAAGTATCACCTATCCTAGTGTCATCTATTAATTTTAAAGATGAAGCCATAAGCCTCTCAGTGAAAATGACAAAGATGTGATTTAAGAGCAAGAATAGAACTTGGAGATCGTTCTGACCCAGTGATCATTAACTTTATAGAAAAGGGAACAGCCAGAGCTCAAACTCAGATATCCACTTCCCTGTTCACATCACCCCTGTACTCTGTGGCTGAGTTCTGGGCCCTAAAGTGAGTCTGACTGGCAAGGGGTCAGCTTCGGCCAACGCAGGAGCCTGGTACTCTTTAAACCATACCATATAGAAAGTCTTTTTCCTGACAACTCTGGTGGCTACCTGGGACTCCTTACCTCTCTGTCCTTCATAATTTTTCTTCCTCCTATTCCTAAGAATCAAGAATTCTTATATCTAGTATTAAAATTCAGCTCTGTTTAACCCTCACCCTTGGCTAACAGATCTTTGCAGTGGAAGGAGGGTCCCCTACCGCAATTCAGGGTGACACTCTCTCAGGTCATGACACTCTAGAGGTAAGAGAAGGAGTAGACACCCTGGGGGGCAGGACTAGCAACATGGCTTTCCAGAATCCCTTGCTTTTGATGGGCTCTGCATTAATGGCCGGAAGAAAACATGACTAAATCTTAACAGTGGTTACTTCTCCTATGATAATTATTATTTCTCTTCTTTTTTAAAAAATAATTTTTGCACTTTCCAGTTTTTCTTGAAGCGAAGAAATAATTATTATTACATATATATGTGCATATGTAGTATGTGTATGTATGTGTGTATGTGTATACGTGTATCAGTAAAAGTAAAAGATGGAACTTTTAAGAATACCAAGGCATAGGATTTTCCTTACTAAGAGAGGCAGAAAGAATAGATGATCTCAGCTTCCTGAAGTGAATATTTTAAAGTGTTTAGATATTTAATATCACTGTTTAATGACTATAACATCAAAGAAAAAGATTAGTTTTGTGGTCTTAACACATAAGGTTTAAAAATTTACCTGCAGATACAGTTTTTCCTGGAATCCATTACAAAGATATGTATATAAAAATATTAGTAACTACATGTGCTAATTCTCACAATAAGTGAAATTCATACCCTTTACTCAGTTTTGCAGATGTCAAAACAGAAACCCAGAGAGGTTAAATTAAGTTGGCTAAGGACACATTCCAAAGGGTGATGACGTTCAAATTTAATCCCTGGTGGATTTGGATGAAGTTGGCACTTAAACCACTACACTACACTAAGTGATGCAGGAAAGAATAGCTACAACCAGTTTTACAAACACGTAGCACATATAGCAACGAGAGCTTCTGTTGAGGAAAAGTTAATAATAATATTAAGTCACTACTCTGTGAAGCTGGGAGTGGGATGAAGGCAGAACTGCAAAAATTTTATCCAGGTATTTTGCTCTCTGGTAGCAAAACTCAATGCAGAGGTGGAATCTGAAGAATCAAATAATCCTAATATCAACTCTAAAATAACCTTAACTCTAACCCACAAAGTGCTATCTCAGTCTCTCTAGCTGTTTAAATTCCCTGATAAACATCAGATCTCATTCTATTTACCCTGTTTTTATGATTAAATGCTGAGGAGGTTTCAGGGAGCGTCGCGTGACTTGCCCTTTTTTTTCCTGGTGCCCCTGGTCCCAGTGCCCTCAGCAGCTCTCTCCTGCAGCGAATCTCCCTGAAGCCCTCAGATGCCCATGATGATTTGTGGAAGCAACAGGTCCTCATCACAGCTGACTTTAAGCTGGGGCAAAGAACCATAGCAGTGGCTTCAAGCCTGGACAACCTTGTAGTCCCAATCTCCATAGAGGGTGAGGGCCTGAAACTGCATGGGCAATTTTTAGAAAACAGGCAGCTCCCTCCTGTAGGAGGTCTTGTGAAAGACATTTGCATGATCTGACCACTCAGGCCCCCGAGTTCGGGCCGTGACAGTAATTACTAATCTAACCCTGTAGGTAGCTTTGGAAGTTGATGAATGCAGCCAAATGATTGATTTTGAATGGCTGAACCCTCACTGGACAGAACCACACTTACGTACAAGTACTAAGTAACAGGATCCTTTCAAAAAGTCAACTCTATTCTTTGTTTCTTCTGATTATAAAATAATAATATATGCTTGATGATAAAAACTCACAACATAAATATGTATTTACATAGAAAAGTGAAAGATTCCAGTAACCATACGCCAAGATACGACCTCAATCAACAGTTTTTGTATCTTCTGATAGAGTTTTCTTTGTGTATCCACAGACATCTATCTGTCCTTCTTGCTCCAGAGAGATGACACTCTAAACTTAGGTATCACTTCATATTAAATCATAGAGACCTACCTCATTTTTAAAATCTCCTACAAAATATTCCATGTTACATATGGACCATCGTTTATTTACACAATCCTTTATATATATCTTTTTTTTTTTTTGAAACAGGATCTCACTGTGTCACCCAGGCTGGAGTGCAGTGGTGCAATCATGACTCATTTCAGCCTCAAGTTCTGAGCTCAAGCCATCCTCCCACCTCAGCCTCCCAGAGTAGCTAGAACCACAGGCACACACCACTCCCAGTTAATTTTTGTATTTTTTGCAGACACAGGATTTTGCCATGTTGCCCAGGCTGGCCTCGAACTCCTGACCTCAGGTGATCCATCCACTGCTGCCTCCCAAAGTGCTGGGATTACAGGTGTGAGCCACCGCACCCTGGCAACCTGTTACATTTTTTTGCAGAATAATTCTCAGGCTCTGTCAACATTGCTTTCCTAAGTCGTTCTCTGCCCAAATCCCACTGCCTGCTTTACTTTTATCCAAATGTACCCTGATGTCACTGGGACCTCCCAGAGACTTAGGGAAGCTGTCTGAACTCCAGCTCCCCGGCCTTGGGTGTCTGGAAGCCCTGCTCTCATGTCTGAATCTTACTTCCTCTTGATTCTGCTTCTCTTAGTGAATCCAGGCAGACTTCTCATGCCCATCACTCACCAAACCTAGACATGAAGCTTCATCCTTTCTCCTCTAAGAGCAGTCCATTGTGGGCAAGGATTTCATTGAATTTTTGGTAGCGAAGCAGCAAAGGGTTGACACTGGATTCAGCGAATCCACCCACCATTTCTCCCTCTGACTCCCCTGCCTCCCCAACCCTTTGGTTCCCAATGCAAGAGCCTCTGTCACAAGAAGTTGTCAGGAAATGTAATGCCTCATCCCACAGCCCATCAGGCCAGCCTGTCTTTCTCAGCCCCATCTCGCAGTTCTGGTGAATTAGAAGCCCTCCATCTTGTCATGCAAAAATACTGCCTCTCCATTCCAGAAGCCCCGTAGCTCCGAGTCTGCAGCTCTGTTTTGCCATCTGTTCTGTGGTTATCTTGCACGTGGATCGTGTGAGGCCTAAAGCTCTGCTCCTTTGGGCAGGAAGTAGAACTTCCAGATTCACCCATTGTTTAAAAGAATCCCACAGGGTAGGTGGCTTAAACCTGTAATCCCAGCACGTTGGGAGGAAGAGGCATGAGGATAGCTTGAGCCCAAGAGTTCAAGACAAGCCTGAGCAACATAGCAAGACCCTGTCTCTACAAATAAAAAAAACTTAGTTGGCCATGGTGGCACACAGCTGTTGTCCCAGCTACTGGAGAAGCTGAGCCCAGAGGATCACTTGAGCCAGGGAGGTTGAGGCTGCAGTGAGCTGTGATCATGCCACTATATTCCAGCCTGGGCAACGAAGTGAGACCCTGTCTCAAAAAAAAAAAAAGAATTCCCCTCGAACAGTAAGACAAGCACAGTGCCTTTTCCTGTGTAGCCCTATTGGCAGTAGTAATTCAGGATTTGACTGCTTAATCATTGCATACCCACTGTCCTGTGACTCAACCTCCTCTAAATTTATGCCCTTCAGCCAGTTGCAGTTTTTGCTAGCTTCAGAAGAAGGGACATCCACTTAGAAGTTAGTAAGATAACTTTAAGCCACATTGTGCCAGAAAATAAACTGAGACACATAACATGAGGAGTGACTCTGGACTGGTCCAAGACATCTCTTAATTCAAACACCAGTCAGTAAGATGAATTATGGAGACATTCTCTTGAATAGTCTTCCTTAGTGGCATTTTGTTAATTTTGCTGTATGTGGACAGCCATAGCAGCTCATTCGTATGGTCTGTTTCTAAACGTTGTTTCTTGGACAATGTACATACAGAAGCCATTCTCCTCTTCTGACGCCAGCCACTCTACTGAGAGTAGTACAGATGCCTGCACCATCCTTGATTATCTCATTTTCTTTTTCCAATAATCTTATGAGATAAGGTATTATTATCTTCACTTAAAAATGAAACAACTGAATTTCCAAGAAGATACATTACCAAAGTCACACAACCAGTAAATGCTGGAGTCAGGATTCAAACGTAGCTCAGAATCACTCCAAAAGCCATGCTCTTTGTCACAATTGGACCACCATCGAGAGTGGAACGTTCTGACTCAGTTCCTATTCTTACATTCCAAGGTTCATTGAGAACCATTTAAACTAGTAGTAATTTCTAAAACCCAGAAAAACAACGTAACTAACTCAAAAATAAGTTCTAAAAATCTTGAATGTTTGCACTTGAGAAATCTTATATTTAATTAGTGGAGGTAGAAGACATAGACTTTTGAGAATGTTTTAAAGGGAAGTCGAGAGAATTTTCAAGGGTTTAGAGGCTAATGGTATGGGCTTTTTACTTTTAGTTTAGTTTTTTATTTTTATTGTGAAAAAAAAAACCTCTAAGAAAAGTTTATAACATGTGTATATATATATATATGGTGCTGGTTAAAAATAGAAAATTACACTACCTGGTGACCTTCCCCGGTCATACAGCATTAGCACTGTGCTATATTTGTGTACTAGGGACACATTTCCCTTTCCTTGGCATTATCAGGACAATTTTTTACTCATTAACCTTGATTAGAATCATTGTAGTGATTTGTGGAAGAACAAATAGAAAGGGAAAGGGAAAATCATTCCTGTGATCACAGGAAAAGAACCAGAAGAAGGAGAAAGAGGGAGGTGATTAAGAGAATGGTTGGATAGGTATTTATAAGAAAACTTTTTTCTGAGGTGGAATGAATGGAGCTAGAAAGGAAAAGGCCGCGTGGGCTTCAGAAAGGAGAAAGGATGTGCTGGGGAAGGGATAGAGCTATTGGCACTGTGGGTTGGAGGTTTGGCTGCTCTCCGGAGCAAGCAAGGAGGAAGGGGCAGCCCAGGCGGGAGGAGAGGGGGCATTTTGGAGATGGACACTCACCAGTTTGGTTAGTCATCATTTGGGAGATATCCCCTAGACTGAGTGTCCAAGAGTGTGACTCTCCCGTGTTCTGTTCTAAATGGAAAGATCAATGCCCAGGAATCGTTGTTGTTTTTAACCAACATAAAATGTTGTTTAAATATTGAGTGCGCCTGTAATCCCAGCACTTTGGGAGGCCGAGGCAGGTGGATCACTGAAGCTCAGGAGTTCAAGACCAGCCTAGCCAACATGATGAAACCCTGTCTCTACTAAAAATACAACAATTAGCCGGGTGTGGTGGTGGGCAGCTGTAATCCCAGCTATGGGGGGCTAAGGCAGGAAAATCACTTGAATCCAGGAGGCAGAGGTTTCAGTGAGCTGAGGTCACACCACTTCGCTCCAGCCTGGGTGACAGAGCAAGACTCTTGTCTCAAGAAATAAAAATAAAAATAAAAATAAATAAATACGGAGTGGGTGTTGAAGTGAACAGGTTAGGAACTGAAAGGACAACAGCAGGAATCTGAGTAGTATTTCAGAAGTAAAAAAAGGACCACAAGTCATTTAGTAGGCTGGAAATGACAAAAGAGACTCATAACTAAACTAAACTTTATCAGTAAATTCCTTTGTTTAATTTATTACTACAGTTTACCATCACTTTTTTTTTTTTTTTTTTTCCAGGAGCCTTGCAAACAACAATCTTCAGACACTCCCAAAAGATATTTTCAAAGGCCTGGATTCTTTAACAAATGTGTAAGAGGACCTAAGAAATCACTGAACAATTAATTAATTTGCGGTCATTAACAAGGAAGCCTGGTATTGATTATTAGAATTTTTAATTGGCTTTTAAATTAAAATTAGGATTTGTAAATCTGAATTTTAACTGGCTAAAAATTTAAATTTACATAGACTAACATTTGAATCTTCTGTGGTATTTATCATTGGAAATTCTGAATATATGACACCCAGGCATTCCTTTAACAAAGTATGTGTCTATATGGCAGGGAGCAATGGTAAGGGACTTTGACAGGGTGGGAAGAGACCCGGCTAGAAATTTCAAGATCCCTTTTTTCTCATGAGGTTCAGGAAATAGGGCTACAAAGGGAAAACATAAAGGAGTCTGGGAAACTGACAGAATAAAGATGAAAGGTTACACCCTTGGGTTGGTCAGTCAACAGAGAAATGGAGCAGGAAGTGGGGGAAGGGAGAAAAGTTTGCCTTTTTTCTCATTAGACTGAACAACAACTCTAAGCTTAATCCCCAGGAATTTGGCGTAAGCCCCAGGAAGGGAATGAATTTAATTATTTTTGACCCTTTTTCAAACAAAAGAGCTTTCAAACTTTGACTTTTAAGCCTCCGAGTGAAAGATCTTTGCAAGGAATTTGTATATTTTGCTGTAAGCAAAGCAAGTAATATATGCCTAAACCTCTCAAAAGCAATTCAGCTTCATTATTTGCCTTCCAGAACATTAGAAAGGTATTTAAATGTCATAAGGTGGAATACAGGAACAAATGAAAGGATATATGAAAACAAAAGCTTTTTAAAAAAAGTATTCAGGTACTTTGCTGTAGACTATATATTCAAAACAACTTTTCTCCAATAACAAACAAAAGGAAAATCTGAGTCAAGTACTTTTTTCCAAGCCCAGTATTTAACTTCAAATCAGTAGCCTAATGAAAAACTTTCTTTGTTCCTTGCAGTATTTCCCCAGCCCCTCCTCCATGTCTATTACCCCAATTCCTGAATGATGGTTTAATTCCAGGAGAATGCCCAAATCAGGAGTCGTCCAAGAGAGTCCTGGACAGACCATGGTTATCTTCTCTGGTTTACGGTAGCCTGAAAGGTTGCCACTCATTAGTGTGGGTCAGAGTTCTCCTGGGAGACTAGGTCAGTTCTGGGAGTGTCTTGGAAGTTAGAACACACTCCATGGGTGACGTGGGATGTAGCTCGTTGGGGATCCTTTACCCCATTTTTGTGTTAGTCTATACCCTACACTAGTGAACAACAAAACAAAAAAATATTGAAATTGGCTCAGTCTCCAGGGAATCCCAAGATGGGTTTAGCCTTTTGGACCTACTCTAATATGCCCAAATCAAGAATTATCTTAGAAGTACAAGGATCCATGCCAACTTGCCTTTTAGTGGATTTCTTGGCTTTCTTGAAAGTATCCTCTAAAAAACATTTTTAAATGTTTGGGCGTTTAAAAATTATTTATGTGCGGTGTGAAGAGTAGGCAGCATCTATCTTAAGAATTCTGTGTGACCAGGAAAGGAGGTGGAATTCCTGAACAGAAGCAATGCAAATACACAGAGAACTTGGTGAGTTGGGGTCATATGTGGAAATGTAAATGGTCTATGCTGTATAACTTATTACAGGCATGAGCGATTGTATGTCTGTGGTAACTCTGCTGTGTCAAAGTCATTTCCTATTTAAACTGAATTTGTAGACCACAGAAGAGGATCAGGATTAATTATGTCTGTGAGGAAGAAGAAAAGCAAACAGCTCACTTGATTTAATTAAATACGTTACAATAATCACTACATTCTGTCCTTTAGACCTGTGCTGTCCAATAGGGTAGCCACCAGACACCTATGGTCACTGAGCACCTAAAATGTGCTCCTAGTACAACTGAGAGACTGAATTTTAAATTTTACTTAATTTCTTTAACAGTTAAATTTAAATCTAAAAGCTGATTCTCAGCTCAATTATTGGAAAATGTTAAGTATGTTTGAACAATTTGGGTATATACATCTATTTTTTTAATTATGAATTTTATGACATCTAAATATAGATCACCTATTTCTGGTAAAATTTAGCATCTGAATTAAGATATATTATAGGTATAAAATACACACTGGACCTCAAAGACTTAGTATAAAAAAGGAATGTAAAATATCTCAATAATGTTTATATTGATGATTGTCAAAATGATAATCTTTTGTATGTATTGGGTTAAATAAAACATATTATTAAAATGAATTATACCTGCTTCTTTTTACTTTTTTAATGTGGCTATAGAAAATTTTAAATTACATTTATGGTTCATATACTGTTTCTATTGACAGCACAGCCCTAGACTAAGCCACTTGGGGATCCAAGAGGGAGTAAGTGATAAGGTTCCATTGACTGGGTAGTCTTCAAGTGTGCATGGTGCTAACTCTCTGAGCCCAAAGTGAGTGGTCAGTCAGGTTCCAGGTGGATTATAGGGCAGGATATAAAGCCGGGTAAGGTCATTCTGCACATGTTAATTGTTCATGTAGAACTCTCTCCTGTGTGGGTAGGGCCCTTGTACAGCAAAAGCAGCTGAAGTTTGTCTTTCAGGGACCTGAGGGGTAATTCATTTAATTGTGACTGTAAACTGAAATGGCTAGTGGAATGGCTTGGCCACACCAATGCAACTGTTGAAGACATCTACTGTGAAGGCCCCCCAGAATACAAGAAGCGCAAAATCAATAGTCTCTCCTCCAAGGATTTCGATTGCATCATTACAGGTAATGTACTCATCATCATTCCACCTCATAAAATTAAAATAAGAGCTACCTTTTTTTTTCATATGCAGAAACTGATATTTTTTATATCTTAAAAACCAGCTGAGCAATTTAATTTTAAAAAAATTATGAACCATTGACAATGCTTCATGCGTTTAAAAGAAAAGTAAAATGACCATTTTACTATTCTCTGAAATACATGTATTTCTTATGAATATTTGAGATCCAGCCAAGGAAAGAGGTATTAGCTCACAGTTATTTATCATTTCCTCTTTTTGCAGAATTTGCAAAGTCTCAAGACCTGCCTTATCAATCATTGTCCATAGACACTTTTTCTTATTTGAATGATGAGTATGTAGTCATCGCTCAGCCTTTTACTGGAAAATGCATTTTCCTTGAATGGGACCATGTGGAAAAGACCTTCCGGAATTATGACAACATTACAGGTATGAAAAGCCTAATAATATTTTGAGTGGGAAGTTAAATTGCTTCAGCCAAGGGCAACAAGGAAAGATGAGTGGTATAGGGGAATGCTTTAGCAGACCTAAAGTCATTTGAATTCCAACTCTACCATTTGCTAAATGACCTGGGATTGTTCTCTAAGCCATAATTTCCCCACTTGTAAAACGGGAATAATATTAATACTTAACTCACAGGGTTGTTAATAAGATCATGTGAACACATATACAAGAAACTTAGCATAGGGTCTAGTATAATACATAAACAGTAAATAAATGATTATTTTTCTTCAAAGAAAAGTATTGGATGGTGAATCAGAAGTTCTAGTCCAGGTTCTGCCACAGTCTCTTTGGGCGAGCCGCTCATACTCACGGATACCCCCCAACCCCTTTTTCTTAACTATAAGATAAGAAGGTTATTGTAGATCAATAAGTCTCAAACTTTGTTGCACAAACGTTTCTTCTACAAAATGTTAATGTATGCCTTGTAACAAAAAAGATTTTGTGGTTCAATAAATTCGTGAACCATATCTTGGTCTTGTAGATTTGTAATACATACATCTGTGAATCTGAGAAGTCCTGCAGTGAAGAAATTTTTCCCGTATTTTTCACCCTTAATTTGGCCATGGAATCTAATTCTTTCTTTTTCTTTTTCTTTTTTTTTTTTTTTTTTTGAGATGGAGTCTCACTCTGTTGCCCAGGCTGGAGTGCAGTGGCATGATCTGGGGTCACTGAAACCTCAGCCTCCTGGGTTCAAGCAATTCTTGTCCTTCAGCCTCCCAAGTAGCTGGGACTACAGGCATGTGCCACCACGCCCCGATAATTTTTGTAGTTTTAGTAGAGATGGAGTTTTGCCAAGTTGGTCAGGCTGGTTTCAAACTCCTGGCCTCAAGTGATCCACCTGCCTCAGCCTCCCAAAGGTCTGGGATTATAGGAGTGAACCACCTTGCCTGGCCATACTTAGCTGATCTCTTAAGTTTCTTTCCCATTTTAATAATTTTTAAAATTATAAGTCATTAGTTAGAACATAGGGCTCCCTCTACAATTTTTAATATCAGCTTTAGCTTCTAATACCATTAAATCTGCTCTCAAGAGCACTCACACGTCCCCATAAAAGGTAACTCTTTAGATAAGGCGTGAAGGGTCATGATGGATTTTGCTGGTAGCCATCACCCTCATTGCTCAAAGGACCAAGACAGGTCCGGGGCTTGCTCAAGGCTGGGGTTGCTTAAATAAAGGGATCCCTTCCAAATTGAGACCATTTTAGAATCTAAAAGAAACTCCTTTCTTTTAGAATCCTCCTTTCTGAAGGAAGAAGGTCATGCTTCCTTAGGCCCCCATAAGTTTTCCAGTGGACTATAGCAGGGTTTTGTGCAGTTGAAACCAGGCTCTTCTTACTTTTGTATGGTTCATTAATTTCTTTGAATGGCTGTTTAGATGAGCACTTACAAGAGAAATAAATCATACATCTGCAAACTTTCAGAGGGCACCTCACAGCTCATCTTGTCTAGGATGATGTCTTAGTCCCTTCCTGCTGCTGTAACAAAAAATACCTTGACTGGGTAATTTATAAGAACAGAAATTTATTTCTCATAGTTCTGGAGGCTGGGAACTCCATGATCAAGGCACCAGGAGATTTAGGGTCTGGTGAGGGCTCACTCTCTGCTTCAGAGACGGTGCCTTCTCTATGTCCTAACATGGCAGAAGGGCAAAAAAAGATCTAACAGGCTCATTCAAGCCCTTTTCCAAGGGCACTAATTCATTCATGAGTGTGGAGTCCTCATGATCTAATCACCTCCTAGACACCCCACTTCTTAATACTATGACACTGGGGATTAAACTACAACATAAATTTTGAAGGGACACAAACATTCCAACCATGGTAGATGACAAATATGTATCCCATACTCAGTCATTATCCCTTCCTTCACTCTAGACAGGCACCACTAATCTATCATGGTAATCGTTCATGTAGAGTGCAGACACGGCCACAGAATCCTTCTCAACACAGTTCCCCAGGCAATCACACTCAATGAGTCAAACAGTATTCGTACGTGTTGGAATCTGGTGGCCATCCTTAATCTAGTCTAAAGTCTCATTGTACAGAAAAGAAAACTGAGCCTCAGAGAAGTTAAATGATTTTCTTAAGATCATACAATCAGTTTAGCCCTGAAAAGAGTCACAAAGAAAACTACCTTGCCTAGGGATGAAGCCAATTAGTAGAAAGAGTTAACATAGAACTTTCTGCCCTGCACTAGAGCTGTAGTCAGAAGAGGCCTAAAGCCCAGATTTGCCCAGCTGTCTCTGGATTTTCTAGAGCCAAACTCCTTCTGTAAAATCAGAATCTCACAGGTCAGATAAATGTCAAACTCTTCCCCAAAGGATATCAAGCTAGGCCACTGACAGATCCCACATCATTTTCTGTGATTTCCCAAAATAACTTTCAGGAGCATTGCCCATGGCTGCCCCTGTCTTTCGATTTTCTTAAACATTCCTCTTCCTTCTCTTCACTCCTGCCACCAGTGACCTAAAGCTCCAGAAAAATGAAAAGCGGCATCTCCTTTCTTTGCAGGGAAAAGGCGAGTTATTCTAGAGCAGGAAGCAGTTCAGACTTAGAGCAAAACAATTACAGTAGAGCCATGGACTACCCAGACCACGATGCTAGCCTTTGGTTATCTAAGATCTTAGATAACCCAAATTTGAAGTCCTGGAATAGCTAACTTGTCCCCAGCTTGGGTTAAAAGTGTAGAAACGCCGGTAGGCCTGGCTTTGAATCCCCAACTCTGCCTTCTGCTACCAAAACAGCCTCTCTGAGCTTCAGTTTACTCATGTGGAAAAAGAGATAATATTTATCTCTTAAGATTGTTGGGAAAATTAATGAGGTAAATTGAGAAAGCACATAATAGATGCTCAGTAAACAGTAGTTTTCATTAGAATTATGATTAACTCATGATGTGTCAGGGAAAGTAATGCTTTCTTTGTGCAAGAAATAAGAGAACACTCGGGCCATAGCTGTGTGTCCTGAACGTCTAGAGCAGGCTGGATATGACGTTAACAACTCAATTGTTGGTAACAAAGGCCCCACAAGGCACAAAGGCACAGAACTTCAGGACACTGCTGCCATTGGGCTTTGGAGACCAGCCTTGCCTAATCAACCAAGGAGATCTCTTGTTTCAGGCTGATTTGGGTGGAAGTTGTATGGCCCCAGCCTGCATGTTTACATGCTCCAAAAGAGGATGGCCACACAACTAACCTCTCCTTTGTCTTTTCCCAGGCACATCCACTGTAGTATGCAAGCCTATAGTCATTGAAACTCAGCTCTATGTTATTGTGGCCCAGCTGTTTGGTGGCTCTCACATCTATAAACGAGACAGTTTTGCAAATAAATTCATAAAAATCCAGGATATTGAAATTCTCAAAATCCGAAAACCCAATGACATTGAAACATTCAAGATTGAAAACAACTGGTACTTTGTTGTTGCTGACAGTTCAAAAGCTGGTTTTACTACCATTTACAAATGGAACGGAAACGGATTCTACTCCCATCAATCCTTACACGCGTGGTACAGGGACACTGATGTGGAATATCTAGAAATAGTCAGAACACCTCAGACACTCAGAACGCCTCATTTAATTCTGTCCAGTAGTTCCCAGCGTCCTGTAATTTATCAGTGGAACAAAGCAACACAATTATTCACTAACCAAACTGACATTCCTAACATGGAGGATGTGTACGCAGTGAAGCACTTCTCAGTGAAAGGGGACGTGTACATTTGCTTGACAAGATTCATTGGTGATTCCAAAGTCATGAAATGGGGAGGCTCCTCGTTCCAGGATATTCAGAGGATGCCGTCGCGAGGATCCATGGTGTTCCAGCCTCTTCAGATAAATAATTACCAATATGCAATTCTTGGAAGTGATTACTCCTTTACTCAAGTGTATAACTGGGATGCAGAAAAAGCCAAATTTGTGAAATTTCAGGAATTAAATGTTCAGGCACCAAGATCATTCACACATGTGTCCATTAATAAACGTAATTTTCTTTTTGCTTCCAGTTTTAAGGGAAATACACAGATTTACAAACATGTCATAGTTGACTTAAGCGCATGAGACACCAAATTCTGTGGCTGCCATCAGAAATTTTCTACAGTACATGACCCGGATGAACTCAATGCATGATGACTCTTCTTATCACACTTGCAAATGAATGCCTTTCAAACATTGAGACTGCTAGAACCAAGCACTACCAGTATCTCCATCCTTAACTGTCCAGTCCAGTGATGTGGGAAGTTACCTTTTATAAGACAAAATTTAATTGTGTAACTGTTCTTTGCAGTGAAGATGTGTAAATAAGCGTTTAATGGTATCTGTTACTCCAAAAAGAAATATTAATATGTACTTTTCCATTTATTTATTCATGTGTTCAGAAACAACTGCCAAATAAAATGTTTACATTTTCTTTCATATCCCAAAGGTAATTATTTACAGGAGCTGTTTTATTCTTGTTGTTGTTGGTTTGTTGAAGAAATAGTTTTATATAATAGCTTTGTATTTGGATCAAGGATTTACAGTGTGAAGAATGAGTGAAGATAGAATTATGGGTAATCTGATATTGATTACCCATAATTTATGACCAGGTTTATATGTGGCTGGATCAGATGATTTTGAACATTCAAAGGTATTTCCAAAGGTCATGGCCTTTCGGGATAATTTGAGGTGAAATGGTGACAAATTAAAAGAAAGGTAGAGAAATTTGCCTACTACAAGAGGACTGATTTGAAATTAGTGACAGCAAGACCCATCCTTTCCTGACTGATAGCCCCAGAGAAAATCATCACTCAGACAACTTCTAGGAGAAAGTAAAATCAAGAATTAGGATCTCAATACCCTATTTAGGGTCTTTCTAAACATCTGACAGCTGATAGAGATTGTAACCTTATAGCGTTTGCCTCAAATGTACCTGTCATGAAGGCCTCTTAATCTGACCAAGGATGCTTCACTTCTAGATACAATTTTGATTTGTTATTTACCTGCTGCAGAGTGCCCAAAAGGCTCATATCTGATTTTCTAAATTTCTGCTTCTGGATCACATGGGTCATTAGCACAATGCCTGTGATACAGTAGGCTCTCAAAAAATGCTTTTAAAGAAGCATATGTCCTCCGGTTATAATACAATAATAAACTTTCTGAGGCCTTTTGACCTAATTATTGCCTACCTCCTAAGAATGGGGTATTGTTCAGCAGGGGTGGAGGATTGAGCCAGAATAGGGCATGGACCTTGCCCTCTGAGGCCTTAGAAGACTAACTGGGGTGTTAGAACACAAAAAACCTACAGAGCAAGCAGTGAGTGCCAAGTACCTTCTAAACATTCCAGATTATAAGTATCCTGGGAGTATCAAGATGACTTTCCGGAAGTCTAGGTTCTTGTTTGAACTTAAAGGGAAGATGTAATTTCAAAGGGGGATCATGGCAGAGAAGATATTCCTAGCACGAACTGGTTCTGTGTGCTGCCTTCACGGAGGGGGTCAGAGCTTGCTCCTGCTCATTGTTTGCTGGACTCTTTTGCCATGTAAGTGTGGTCGGGAAGGGCAGACAGCAGCCCCTGGCACACAGTGCATATCTGGAAGACTTGAAGCATCAAAGGTACACACCTACTTACATAGTTTCTGTGAAGCAATTCCCTGGAGAGTTATGCACAGGAACCAGATTCCCATATGGGAAAGATAATAACTCTGACATCAGGATTATGGGAGAGAAGAATATGTCACTCCCTAACTGGCCTTTGAATGTCTTATTTTTTTCAGTTCCCTTTTCCTGTAAGCAGCATCATATGCTATTGGAGAAGACCTGCTCTGTACAGACTAGGTTGAACTCCAGCTCTGCCATGAACTCGCCTTGTCCACAGGCCAGTTGCTTAGCCCCTCAGAGCCTCAGTTTTTTTCCCTGTAAAGAGGGACAATAACACCTACTTCCAAAGATAATGGAAGGATTAAATGAGACAGTACATGCACGGCGGGTTTTATTTCCCAGATATGACCACAATAGCTGCCATCCCATGTGCTCTGTGACAGCCTTTCCCCCATCCCCTCAAGAGGCAGTACCCAGTGCACCTACTCTTAAACGTGAATGAATTTATGACTTGCTCGTAATAGAATGTGGTGGGAATAATATAGTTGATTTCTGAGGCTAGGTCATAAAAATGATGAAGCTTCTCTCCTACCTTGTAAACTGGGACACTTGATTTTGGAGCTGTGAGCAGCCACCTTCAAAAGTCCTACTAGCCTGAGGCTACTGTTCTGTGATGAAGCCCAGCTCCCATGGAGAAACCACATGTAGGTGCCTTGGTCAACAGACCCAGCCAAGGCCATCCTCAGCCACCAGTTCTGTGAGCGAAGATGCCTCTGGGTGATCCCAGCCCCAGCTGACAAGTCACTACCAGACTTCAGATCTTCCCAGCAGAGGCTCCAGACATTGCAGAGCAGAGACAAGCCATCCCCACTGTGTCCTGTCCAAATGCCTGACCCACGGACTCTATGAGCATAATAAAATGGCTTAAATTGTTTTAAATGGCTAAGTTTTGGGGTGATTTGTTATACAACAGCAATAGAATACTTAACATGGAACTGGCACAACTAAGCACTTACCGAGTGATAATTATTGCTAACAGGCACCCCACACTCAGAATATTGCATACTTTGGGATCATGCTCTACCTTATTATCTTAATGTAATTCTCCATCATTTCATTTTTTAGAGAATAACTCCTTTTTTTTTTTTTTTAATTTTGAGATGGAGCCTTGCTCAGTCACCCAGGCTGGAGTGAAGTGGCGCCATCTCCACTCACTGCAACCTCCGCCTCCCAGGTTCAAGCGATTCTCCTGCCTCAGCCTCCCAAGTAGCTGGTATTACAGGCGCCTGCCGCCGCACCCAGCTTTTTTTTTTTTTTTTTGTATTTTTAGTAGAGATGGGGTTTTGCCATGTTGGTCAGGCTGGTCTTGAACTCCTGACCTCAGGTGATCCACTGCCTTGGCCCCTCAAAGTGCTGGGATTACAGACATAAGCCACCACGTCCAGCTGAGAATAGCTCCTTTTAAAAAATACATTATCAGTGTTCTTTGTGCCAGGCATTGTGCTGAATTCAGGAATACAGAGATTTAAAGACCCAGATTCTGCCCTATTTGTTTTTATTTTTTAATTTTAGGGTCCTGCTGTGTTGCCCAGGCGGTAATGTTGTGGTGCAATTATAGCTCACTACAGCCTTAAACTCCTGGGCTAAGTGGTCCTCCTGCATAACTGAGATTGCAGGCATGCACCATCACACTCAGCTAATTTTTAAAATTTTTGTAGAGACAAGGTCTTGCTACGTTGCCCAGGTTAATCTCAACTCCTAGCCTCAAGAAATTCTCCCACCTTAGCCTCCCAAAGTGCTGGGATTATAGGTATGAGCCAATGCAACCAGCCAGCCCTTCTTGTTTTCAGAAAAGCACTGACTGTTGAAGCTAGCAAACTGACTCTCTAATTTACCTTAAAGCTGGAGACCCAGAGGTGTATGTGAAGTAAGCTAGCTGAATTAGGACCATCTTCCAACCTGACACTCAGCCCAGTCCTTTCTCCATCACGTGGTGCCACTTTTCAAATATTCACTATCTGATTAGAACTTGGCACGTAGATGGGAAGATTGATGAGGGGTAAAGAGAAGACCAAGAAAATTAATTCAAGAAAGACTGAGGAGGAGGACACGGGTAGGGTTCACCTTTGCAGGAAATGACTAGCCTTTTCTGAGAGTTGTCCCCTCTCCCTGTACCTTTCATCTACCCTATACTATTTAACTCTGTCCCCTCTGCAGCCACAGAAGGTTGCACCTGTAATGCGTTCCCAATGTTCACCTGAAATGAACTCCAGGTGTTCGTCCTAGATGCTGGGCTGAGCTCAGCCTGAGCCAAGCTGCACACAGGGAGCACTGGTTTTTGAATGGGAGTTCAAAGAGAAAGAACTCTAAGAGAGTTCTGTCTCCTGGATATTTGGAATTAGGACAGCAAAGGCTGAGCCAATTTGCCACAAGCACAGGATCTGTAAGGAGATGAGCCTAAATCAGGCTCCTTAGAGGCAGAGGGATTGATTGAGGGAGTGCTCTCAGGCTACACCTGAAGGGAGTGAGAGGAGCCGCATGGGACAGGGGAAGATGCTATGCAAAGACAGGAAAAGACAGGCTACACCTGATCCTAGGGGGCTGTCCAGAGTGTGAACTGTACCACGGAGTGTGTCCTGCCTTGAGGCAAGGAGGATGGACTTTTGCACACCCCCACCCATCTGACAGTCATTGGCCAAGGAGTGTGGGGCAAAACCTTTTGGGCATCTCCAGGAGAGAAGCTTCCAGTTGGTAAAGGATAGTCCTCCAGAGAAGGGTACACATATGAGCTATTATTAACGGACACCCATAGCAGCTGCAAGATGAGGACATCAGCCCAGTAAAGGCATTGGGGTGAGATACAGCATATACCACAGTGATGGTGACTGGGGAGCTGAAGACACCATTTGGGGGCAGCCATGATGGTCCATGTGCCAGAAGGGCTGAGGAAATTGGTCAGAAAGTGAGAAGAGAAAGACATGAGAGCTCAGAAAGGAGCCAAGGTGAGAAACTCCACAGTATGAGGGAGAGCAAGAGAGAGAATAGAGAGAGGAAAGAAGATAGAAAAAGGGTGAGAAAAAGAGGGAGGAAAAGAGGGAACAAGGGAGAGCAAAAAGGAAGAGGAAGTGGGGAGGGAGGGATCGTGAGAGGAAGACGGGGAGGTACAGTGTTCCTGGTTGGGTTATCTGGTAACCAAACTCTGAGAAGTTACTGTACAGACATTAATTAAGGAGTCCTCTTGAGGTCATCGCCTGGGAAGGAGAAAATGGAAATAGGATTGGGTGGAGGGAGGCACTGAACTGTGACAAAATTCTAATAAAAGCCTCAGGCAACCTGGTAGCTGCTCTAACTTGACACAGCTGGGCTGGGATGTCCCTTCTCAGTTGTCTCAAGTTGGAGCAAGGGGACCAGGTCTTTACATGTATGCAGTCTCCATGCTGGTTAGCCATTGGATGCAGCTCCCTGCCCTTGAATTCCTCAAGGGATGATATGGTTTGGCTGTGTCCCCACCCAGATCTCATCTTAAATTGTAGCTCCCACAATTCCCATGTGTTGTGGGAGGGACCATGTGGGAGGTAATCGAATCATAGGCGTGGGTCTTTCCCATGCTGTTCTCATGATAGTGAATTGACCTCATGAGATCTGATGGTTTTTATAAAGGGGAGTTCCCCTGCACAAGCTCTCTCTTGCCCCTTGCTCTAACGCCATAATTCTGAGGCCCCCCCCCCCCGCCAGCCATCTGAAACTGTGAGTCCGTTAAACCTCTGTTTCTTTATAAATTACCCAGTCTCAGGTATGTCTTTATTAGCATAAAAGTGGACTAATACAAGGGACTTCTATAACCTTCTAACAACAACCCATGCACATATACATTTTGTTTTGTTTCAGCTTAGTTTGAATGGATTTCTGTGCTTGTCCCAATATTATCTCCAACGAATTCAAAATGTTTAGGCATAATTTACTGTAATGTAGATATGATGGTAAGTACTAGATATTTCCATCCTTTTTCTTTCCACAGTTCAGACTGTCTAATTTCTATTGCTCTATCTTCAAGTTCATTTTCAATCTCAAATGTCTTCAAAACGTAATATTATTTCAATCAGATTAAGGCTTCTAAACTTTTATGTAAAAATTCCAATGTATGAAAAGTTTTGAACCATCAAAATTTTAAAATTTCCAGTGTATTTTGGACCAATGTATTGTTAACCAATCTTTTTGAAAGTTAAAAAGGAGTTACTAGAAAAACGATCACACACTTGGTTGCTGTGGCAATGTCTCAAGTTCTGTACTTATCCCAAACTGATTGCAAACTCTCCCTGGACTGGCATTTGTCCCAGGACCACATCTATAGCTAACTGAAACAACTATAGCTCAACTCACTCAACTCAGCTCTTATCATTACATATCAATCAGAATGTGGGATATAAGGCATTTTAATATCAACAGCATCAGGGCCGCCAGGGACACCACACTTCAAGAAGACCTAAAATGACCCTAGAAAGTCCTGAAGGTGGAGTTCAAGATCTGGCCTGCTGTTTCTCCCACTCCTGTATCCTCTACCTTGCCCACACTCCAGTTACCCACACAATTTGCCAAACTCTATTAATCTAAGCACTGACATGCTTCAGCAGCTCCAACCACCCACAATGCCCTTTCCCCACTTTTCTACCTTTTGAAATCTTAGTCCTTCTCATCCAACCAGTTAGGTGTGATTTCTCCTTCCTCCGGGTTTCTCGGCCCATTGCTCTGTACCATAAACAAGGCTCATGTTTCACTCGACCTTGCATTGTGGTTAGCTGTCAATATATCCATCTCTCCCACCAGGTTACACATCTTTGAGGGTCAGGACTGTGTCTTAGAAACCTGTGATTCTTCCATCCATCCCACCCCTAATTCCTAGAAACAGTCCTAATTTTTGAAGAGGATCCAACAACTTGGTGGAAATCAACTCACTTAAGCCCAGAAGCTCCAGTGCTTCTGTTTGCATCTCTGACAAGCAGCCACATCCCCTGTGGTGAGTTCCCAGCTCCATAAAAAATCCTGGCCATGGATTGCCCCCAAAAGAATAGGATTTGACAGTCTGCCAGCTCCCCACCAGTAACCAGGGTAGGCTTGAAGGTGAAAGAGACACAATTTATTTCCTGAGTAAATCCTTATTAAACACACACACTGCAGATCTACCTATGGTTCACAAAACTGAAGGATGGGAACTAACTTAATTAAGCCATGGGGAGTAAAAAGGCAAGAAGCTTGACACTAGCACTTTCAGAAAGTCTATGCCCTTTGAAATTTTTATCCCCAGAGAGGAATCCACACCTGTGGTCAGTACTACTCAGAGATGCCCCAGAGGGAGCATCCTCCCTAGCTGGAGCTTTGTTGTTGTTGTTGTTGTTGTTGAAAAGATATATATATATATATATTTAGAATTAGGCAGCTGGACTCAGTTTAGATGATCCCAATTTTGTTGGCAACATCCAAAGCGTCGTAATCAGGAGCTAGTCGAACATATGCCTTTTTCTCTCCATCAGGCCGAATCAGGGTGTTGACCTTGGCCACATCAATGTCATAGAGCTTCTTCACAGCCTGTTTAATCTGGTGCTTGTTGGCTTTAACATCCACAATGAACACAAGTGTGTTGTTGTCTTCTACCTTCTTCATGGCAGACTCAGTGGTCAGCGGAAACTTGATGATAGCATAGTGGTCAAGCTTGTTTCTCCTGGGGGCGCTCTTCGGAGGATATTTGGGCTGCCTCCGGAGTCGCAGTGTCTTGGGCCGCCGGAAGGTGGGTGACATGCGGATCTTCTTTTTTTTGTGGCTGTGGACACCTTTCAACACTGCTTTCTTGGCCTTTAAAGCCTTCGCTTTGGCTTCGGCTTTAGGAGGGGCAGGAGCTTCCTTCTTCGCTTTGGGCGCCATCTTGTGAAAAGGGTCAGCTGGAGTTTTAACAGTAATTCCCAGCAAATCTGTATCCCAGAAATCGGTCCTCTTAATAATGCCAGATCTCAGGATAATTGTTGTTCATACTTCATTCCCTTGGCCTTGTCTATACACACATATTTAACAATTCTAAAATAAAATTTCTTTAATATAGGACATATTCTTTAATATTTTAATGTAATCACAGTAATAGGTGACATTTACTGAGCACTTACTATGAGTCAGCCTCTATCCTAAGGGCTTTATCCGTACTATCGTCCATCATCTCTAATCCTATGATAATAGTATTATTTTACAGGTGAGAAAGCAGAGTCTTAGAACAGCAAAGTAACTTTCCCACAGCTATATAATCAGTTAAGAAGCAAAGAAAGATTCATTTGGATCACGTCTATCAGTGGCACCATGCTACGAAGTGCCTAAAGACAAAATATATATTAAAAATTCAGAACTCTGTAAACTGCCAGATAGACAGATACTCCACTCAGAAATTTGATGTGTCCCCAATATCATAGAGCTTTTAGTAAGTATTTATACGTATGGACACAAGACAAGCTCAAGTTCACTGAAGATGTTTATTGAACAACTACTATGTGCAAAGCACTATAGTAGATGATACAAAGAAAATTAAAATGAGCAAAAAATTGTCCTTACCCCTAAATAATTTACAAACCAGTGGAACTTATTTCTAAAAGCCAGCATGCAAAAAATTTGACTTGAAAGAGGCAAAAGTAACTTCTATAAGGTTCTAAAGAAGAAATGATTCATGACACGTTTTCTGTTTTTTTTTTTTTTTTTTTTTTGGCCTGTAGGTCAATCCTGTTGGTGTCCACAATACTTCTGTCTCTGGGGCAGTGGGCATAGTGGTAACAGCATGTCTTTAAGAGTCAGGCAGACCTCGGTTTGCATCCCAATATGGCCTTCTCTAGTTCTAGGACCCGGGACAAGCTAATCAAACTCATCTGCAAAATGTGAATAAGGATAGTCATAGAGTGGGTTTGCAGATTAAATACTGTATAAGCCTCACAAGTATCTCAGGAGGTGGTTACTCTTAATACTTCCATTTTACTAATGAAATTAGTAACTTGTCCATGAACATACAGCTAGCAAGTCTGACCTAGGAGCCTGCATCTGACCACTCTATTCTGCTAAGCTGATATGAGTTGCAGAAGTGGTACATTATTGTATAGGAGCTGTAATCACTGATCAGGATAGGTGGAAGATGCTTGTGCCCCATCACATCTTTCTCTGTGAGACCTGAGGATGTCTGTGGACTTCTAGAAGAAGAGGTGGAATAGAAACCCAGGTGAGGCAGTGGGACCCACCAAGAGGGTACAGGTAGAAGATGGCAGTGAAGTGAGCAGACCACCCCAGCAGCATTGGTGTGCTCCAACATAGAAGGCGATAGGAGTCACAGTGTGTGATATGCATGCATTCTTATTGAGGAACATCGAGGGACTTTGACCTCTAGAAAATTACCTATGTTCCAATAAAACTTGATGTTGTTAAAATGTGGTCAATGTTTATAGCACTGGAGGGAACACTGTGTGAAAAAAAGCTCTTCAAATTTCTGTCTAGCTTTTGCATCAATAAAAGTCAGATATCCCTGAATGATAAAATGAAGCAATTCTACCACATCATCCCTGTCAGCAAATTTATATTAAGTGATGTGTGCCTTTACTTTTCAAAAGTATACTGTGTTTTTTTTTTTTTTCCCAAAAAGGAGATAGAATCAAGCTCACAAGAGGTTTACTGTATTCTAGCCATGTGACTTTGGCCAAATTTCCTCAACTAGCTTAAGTTATTCTCAACTAGAAGTGCTCCACTGAGTAAACGCATACTCCCATTTCCTGTTTTCAAATCCCGTCCACTCTCAATGAATGTATCAGAATTATCAGGATTTTTCTAAATGCACAGCCCAGATTCTGATCCCTGAGGAGTCACGGCAGCCACGATTTTTTTTTTTTTTTTGGTTGTAAGTTACTGAAGCCTAACCAAACTATCTGAAACATCCAGCTTCAGAAATATCTGGACCAGATGCGCAGATGATGTTTTCTTAAATCTGTCATTCCCTGACTCTTGGCCCTATTTTCCTCTATGTTGACTTTTTCCTAAGTCACTCCCTCCTTTCATGGTGGAAAAACACCTACCAACAGCTCCAACATTAGTCTTGCTGGTATAGCCTTGCCCAGCAGAAAGGCTGGGAACTCCTCTTCTCCAGTAGTTCTAATAAAAGCTCAGGGCTGGTGCTCATCAGCCCAGTGCCCATCTTGATGCAATTGTTGTGGCTAAGGGTAGAATGCTTATTGGCCCAGGTTGGGCCATGTTCCCACCCCTGGAACCCACGGATGAGAACCACGTAGAGTGAGAGTGAGGTAAGAGTGATTCCCTAAAGTGAGATCGGAGTGCTATTAAAAGGAAGGAAAGAATACCAGACAGGCAAAACAACAAATACTAACAGTAGGAGGTGTGGTCTCTTTCGAGAACCTCTGCTTAGAGAGCCAGAGTTCCTAAAGGAGGGCCACACCCTCAGACGTGTCTAGAATCCCTTCACTAAAAGGTTTCAAAGATCCCTTCCAGCTCTTATTTTTCAAAAGCTGGCAAAATATAACCTCCCATCTTGGTCTATTATTTATAATGATTTACTGTTACCTTTTCTATATGCAGTTTTAAAGTGTGTTCCCTCAAACGTTCTGTTTTAAAATATTTAAACTGGTATCCTTTGTTTCAGAACGACGTTTTCCTAAGTGAAGTCAAGCTGCCAGTTCTAATTTAGTGGCCACCGTCTCTGGGAGAGGAGGAGAGACCAAGTGTTCTTAGATCACTTTCCGTTCTGTACTTGAATGTGCTTCCATTTCAAATCAATCTGTATCTGGCAAGGGCAACACTAGTTCCCCTCTCTCTATACTTTAATCACCTTGAGGTTGGCCTTGCAGATTAAAATCTTAGACACTCCTTAGTGGTCCAAGACTTTTCCTAATTTAGCTTTCCTGCAAATGTCTAGTCAGTGGCTAAAATTATCATAGGCCAATCTCAGCAGAGAATAGAACATAAAATGCTGACTTCTGTTCAAAATGGTCCCCCAGTCTGGGTGCCCCACACCAAAATCACCTAGAAAGTTAACTAAATATACAGATTCCTGGAGTTCTACCTCAGACCTATCAAACCCGAATTTTCAAAGAATGAGACCCAGGAATTTTTTTTTAAATGTTCCTTGAGTGATTCTGATGTTGATAGCCCATGACCAGCCCACTAACTGGGATTCAGGAGACTCTGATATAAATAACCGCATTGGACTAACCAGTATCATGTTAGTAGCTCCAAGCCTGTGGTTAGAAAAAGTTATCCAAAAGCTCTAGAATGTACTAGTTTTAAGCATTACCCTAGGCAAGACATTTAAGTTTCTTGGTGCCTCAATTTTCTAGAAGATATTGGAACTGGACAAGGTCATCCCAAAGGTCCCTTCCAGTTCTGAAAATTCTATAACTATCTGTTATAAAGGAGGAAAAAAAACAGCTTGAGGGTTTGGCGACCTTGACCCAATGCCACCTTCTTTATAGTAGATGAGTTCTTTATTTCCTAATTCTAAGACAGCTCTAAGATAACAATTAGCATTTAGATAATCCTTCAGAATAATCTGTTGAGATGTGCAGTATGAACAAACTGAGGAAGATCCAATTTCCTGTTGACTTGGGTTTGCTGGGTTGAGTATGTGGAAGCAGCATTTGGTATGTTGGTGTTTAATGGATATGACATTTCACTGCACCAAATGGGAAAGAAGTATTTTTAGCACAGAATTCATCAAGGTTTAGTAAAGAGGGACTAGTACTCTGAATGGAGCGTGAATAAGCACAGATACTATTTTCAAAGACCAAATAGAAAGACCTCTTTCCCACTATTATCACAAAATAGTCATGTATGCACTTATTTTCACCCAAATCTTGAAGAACTTACTCTTTTCCACATCTCCTAAAACACAGTATTCCATCTAGTACAATAACTCAGCTGCCTTACACACATTCCTCCTGTCTTTAGATAGCCTGAGTACCTATGTTTAATAGGCTAAAAATGTTGTTAATGATTGAAAGCAATAAAAATAGTTACAATTTATTAAGCATTTACAATGTGCAGGACATGTACTATTTTACATGCATTTAGTCATTTAATCCTTACAACAATCCTACTATTATCCTTATTTTCCAGAGAAAGAACTGAAGTTCAGAGAGGTTCGGAAGCCTACCCAAAGTCATGGAGCTAGTAGATTTAGTAGAGAGAAGAGCTAGGATTTAAACCTTTGTCTCTCTCAAATTAGAGCCTTAGTGGTTTTTTGGGTTTTTTGTTTGTTTGTTTGTTTGTTTGACAGAGTCTCACTCTGTGAGGCTGGAGTGCAATGGCATGATTACAGCTCACTGCAACCTCCTCCTCCTGAGTTCAAGCGATCCTCCTTCCTCAGCCTCCCAAGCAGCTGAAACTATAGATGCACACCACCATGCCTGGCTAATTTTTTAAAATTTTTTTGTGGAGACGGGGTCTTGCTATGTTGCTGGGGCTGGTCTCAAACTCCTGGGCTCAATTGGTCCTCCTAATCCTCCTGCCTCAGTCTCCCAAAGTGCTAAGATTACAAGCATGAGTCACCATGCCTGACCAAGTATAGTAACTGACTGCTATACTCACATGGATTATATCAATCAGGGTAGGCAGGGTTATTTGGTAACCCTTTTCTAGGTTTATTTGTAACTCTCAAATCTTAGTGCCTTAAAATAATAAAGGCTTACTTCTTATTCATGAAACTAAGAACTATGTGCGAGTTACAATAATCATCACACATTCATATATGCATTGGTAATCAGTATATGGAACACTGGTAAGTCACTTTAGCAGAAGGAAAAAGAGGTGTGACAAAAAGGCATGATTGGCTCTCAAAGCATCTCCCTGGAATTTGACACATCATTTCTGTTCACGTTTTGCGAGCTAATGCCAGTCATATAGCCATGCCTAAACCAATGAGACAGTGAAATGTAATCCCACTATGTGTCTGAAAGGAGATAGAAATAAACAAAGATTTGCCTACAGCCCTAATGAAAACCACACTGATATAATATAATATGAAGGTTATAGGTGGGCAGGTGTTTTCTTGATGCCTGTATCTCTGTCTTTTAGCAAAGTGACTGGTATATGTAGGAGCTCAACACATATGTTGCATACACGCATGAATATATGAATAAATGAAAGAAAATATGAATGACAAGGAAATATGGCAATATACTTTGATATATAACCAGAAGAGACCTTTGCTTAGTTCTGCTTTTAACTGTGGCCCCAAGAGTACTCTGTCATAAGGGTGATGTTTAATATACATTTAGGAATTTTGTATATGAGGGGCTCAGGAGTTGTAATGGACAGGTTAGAAGGTAGAGCTCAAAGTTGCATTTGCATGGTTTTTTGCAAGATTAAGAAATTACGTACTGGTCATAGTGGCTCACGCCTGTAATTCCAACCTGAGCCACCTTGACTTTGGAAGGTCAAAGCACGAGGATCACTTGAGTCCAGGAATTTGGGACCATCCTGGGCAAAATGGTGAGATCTCATCTCTACAAAAAATTTTAAAATTAGCTAAGTGTGGTGGCGAGCACCTGTGGACCCAGCTACTTGGGAGGCTAAGGCCAGAGGATCATATGAGCGTAGGAGTTCAAGGCTACAGTGAGCTGTGTTCATACCACTGCACTCCAGCCTGGATGACACAGCAAGATCCAATCTCAAAAAAAAAAAAAAAAAAGGAAAAGAAAAAAATTATCAATTATCCACATCAAAAAAGGGCATAGCATAGAAATAAATAAATGCATCTTTCATGTGCAGTGGTGATTCAATATTAGAAATAGCTGCCTCTGGGTCCTCTTTATTTAAGTTCTATTATTATTATTATTATTATTATTACCATTATTATTATTTTTTGATATGGAGTCTCACTCTGTTGCCCAGGCTGGAGTCCTATGGTGCAATCTTGGCTCACTGCAAGCTCCACTTCCCAGGTTCATGCCATTCTCCTGCCTCAACCTCCCAAGTAGCTGGGACTACAGGTGCCCGCCACCACGCCCAGCCAATTTTTTTGTATTTTTAGTAGAGACGGAGGTTCACCATGTTAGCCAGGATGGTCTTGATCTCCTGACCTCATGATCTGCCCACCTTGGCCTCCCAAAGTGCTGGGATTACAGGTGTGAACCACTACGCCCGGCCTTAAGTTCAATTATTAATTGAAAACAACCAAACTAATAAAGGGACTTTTTATATCTGCAGTCACTCGGCTGTGGTATTCATTCTTTCCTTCCCAATTTGCCTCCTGTTTGAAATATTTGGATTAAAAATGCTAATTAAAGGGGAATAAATACATCTTTATGATTTAAATGATTTAACAGAGTGAAAAAACTGCCGCCTAAGGATTGGCAGAGGGAACATATCAAAAGTAAACCACACATTGCAACTGTAAAAATCCTAGGAGGAAACACAGGGAAAATCTTCATGATGTTGGTCTGGGCCATGGTTTCGCAGATATCATACCAAAAGCACAAGCAAAAAAAGCAAAAACAGGCAAGTGGGACTACATCAAACTGAAAGAGCTTTTGCACAGCAAGGGAAACAATTAACAGAGTAAAAAGGCAACCTACAGAATAGGAAAAAGTATGCAAACCATATATCAGATAAGAGGTTAGTATCAAAAATATGAACTCCTACAATTTAATAGCAGTAAGACTAATAATCTGAGTTTAAAATGGGCTAAGGACTTGAATAGGCATTTCTCCAAAGAAGACATACAAATGGCCAGTAGATATATGAAAAGCTGCTCAACATCACTATAAGGCACATGCAAATCAAAACCAGCAAGAGCTATCATCTCACACTTATTAGAATGAATATTATCAAAAAAAAAACAAAAGACAAAAAGTTTCGGTGAAAATGTGGAGAAACTGGAAACCTTGTACACTGTGAAATGCAAAATGGTGCGGCTGCTGTGGATAACAGTATGGAGGTTCCTCAAAAACTTACAGATAGAACTACCATACGAACCAGCAATCTCACTTCTGGAATTGTCCAAAAAAATTGAAATCAGGATCTTGAAGAGATATTAGCACTCCAGTGTTCACTGCAGCACTATTCATAATAGCCAATGTGTGGAAACAACCCAAATGTTCATTGACAGAATGGTCAAAAGAAATGTGGTATACGCATACAACAGAATGTTATTCAGCCTTAAAAAGAAAGAATCAACTTTTTATTGAAATTCCTTTATTGGATTTTTAAAAATTATTTTCATATAATACTTGCATAACTTTCTTAAAGGAAAGTTTTCCCCACAATGAGGATTAAAAGGGACTAAGTTGGCCAGGCACAGTGGCTCACGCCTGTAATCCCAGCACTTTGGGAGGCTGAGGCGGGTGGATCACCTGAGGTCAGGAGTTCGAGACCACATGGTGAAACCCTGTCTCTACTAAAAATACTAAAAATACAAAAATTAGCTGGGCATGGTGGCGTGCTCCTGTAATCCCAGCTACTCAGAAGGCTGAGTCCGGAGAATCACTTGAACCCAGGAGGCAGAGGCTGCAGTGAGCTGAGATTGCACCATAGCACTCCAACCTGGACAAGAGTAAAAAGAGTGAAACTCTATCTCAAAAAAAACAAAATGTGGGGGTTCTGGGCACGGCGGCTCACGCCTGTAATCCCAGCACTTTGGAAGGCTGAGGTGGGTGGACCATGAGGTCAGGAGATCGAGACCATCCTGGCTAACACGGTGAAACCCGTCTCTACTAAAAATACAAAAAAATTAGCCAGGAGTGGTGGCGGGCACCTGTAGTCCCAGCTACTCGGGAGGCTGAGGCAGGAGAATGGCGTGAACCCAGGAGGCTGAGCTTGCAGTAAGCCGAGATCACGGCCACTTCACTCCAGCCTGGACGACTCTGTTTAAAAAAAAAAAAAAGGGACTAATTTCCCTCCCCATCCCACCTCAGCCATCTCTTGGATTTATCACTGTTTGATGAGTGTTTCACTGTTTCAGCCTCCTAAACTGAGGCCAATATGCCCTGCAGACATCAGTAATATCAGCCAGATGTTCATGTTTATAATATTTACACTCATGTAGGGGCAAAGTGCCAACCATTTTATAACACACCCATCTGCTAAAAGGCTCCTCCACAGCAAAGAAAAAAGGCTGCCTAGTAAATGGATCCTCCTAGAAGTACCTTCCAGATATCACACTACCAATCTGCATTAGTGTGCTCAGAAGGGCCAGAGAGAAGCCCGTCCAAGACTTTGAGGAGATATTCATGATAAAGTAAAAGTTGGCATGTATTACTGATTCCCAATAAGTTGGCACATCAGGGTATCTAAACCCAGTCTCCTTTTTCTTCCAAATACCTGATTTTTGCCCCCATCAGCATACTGCCAAATCTTCTCCCCTTTATTTCTAGTTTAAAGGTTCAAGCTGATGCTGATGTTTGAGATTTCTGCAATTCTCACCACTTAAGGATGCAGTAGCAGATTAATCATAATAATAATTATCATTATGCTATAGTAGGGGCTTTGTGTTTTGAGGCTTCCAAATAGAAGCTACCACACTATGTAAGGGCAAGATCCAGAGATATCACTGTCTGACAACAAATCAAATGAGAGTTGGGACAGAGCTGATGAGCTCAGACATTTTCTGACCATATTTCAGGGCCATTCCAGAAACAATTCATGATCCCTATGCTAGATATATTGCTAGAATCATTCACTTGGGGATGTTAGATAAACTCTTCATGGGAGCTGCAATGTGGCTTCATCCCATGCTTCTTAATAATAGGAGGATTTGGTACCTGTTAAGAAATGCTGAGGAAGGCGAGTTGGAGGGCGAGAACTACAGCCTTTTGCCAGAAGTGGACACGACCCAGTAGTTAACAACCAGACCAAGTCCGCTGTGGCCAGCAGAGGGCAGCAAACCCCCCCTCCCGCCGCCATGCACGTGGCCACAGTGCCCATGTGACGGCCACTATGAACATCTGTGATCCAGGACACTGGGACCACAAAAGGGTGGATCCCAGAAAAGATATAACCATTGTGAGCAAGGAGGTTTGGAGAAAGAAATTTTCTCCTAGACAGTGGCCAGCAAGACTGTTCTGGAGATTCCAAAAACAGAGTCCAGGGATTCCCAAGGTTCTGATCATTTGTTTTGCTGAATAAGGTTTGCCAAGGTCCTGCCTCAGTCAGATGATAAGGAAGGCAGTAAAGGACAGAGGAAAAGAATGAAACTGAAGAAAGTATTTAAATAGTATCTTGTTTTGGTATTCTAAGTAGACTTTCCTTAGCAAGAAGAGAGTACTTATATCTATGTCTCCCTCGTGAAGCTTCTGTTCTTCCCTGAAATTGATCCACTGGCCTGCCTTGGGAGATTGGATGAGTCCCCCAAAGCCTGGTCATCGCAAGAGGAAAATCAGAATAACAGTCACGGAATTCAGCTTTGGATCATGCAAAGCCAGAGACTGTAACATAGATTCCTAATGACTCAGCCAAGATATAAACAATTAATTCAAATCAGCATGAACAACCACCCTCCTTTTAGCACGTCAGCAGATTTGCCCATGCATCACCTATATCACCAATGCCCATCACCTCCGTAACAAAGGGGGTGTGGTAACAAACACTTTGCTTTCATCTTCTGATAGACCTCTGCCCTTGATCCTCCTAGCAGGAAGGTCAATGATCTGGCTCAGGTGATGGTGAGCACGGCAGGCGTTGTACACACAATGAAAGAGCTGGCTTCATACCCACACAGACTACCTCACTTTCCTCCTTGTTTAAGGGCAGGCAGACTGAGTGTAGTTGAATTTTACTGCCCTTGAACACAGCAAAACTCATTCAGCCTCATGTGCAGCAGCTTAGCAAGTACCAAATACCACTCAAGGTTGCCACTAGGTGAGATGACTGTCCCAACAGGTCTGGACTTACAGGAAATTTACATTTTGAGACCAAAAATATAAGTTTAATCAGGCAAAAGTGTTGCTGTCAACGTGTTCCTGGCCTTCTGGTTGCCCTACAACTTAAAGAAGGTTCCAGCTTTTTCTAGTCAACTTCTTCCTCTCCTACAGCCTTCCCAGCACAGCCCTCTTTAGGGGACTCCCATGAAGCAGAATTGGGAGAAGAGGAGAATAACACGAAGTAACTCACATGTTAGACTGTAGGAGGGTGTCAGAATTCATACTCCGAAAGAGACCAGAAGGAGCTGTGTATAGGAAGTGGAAGGGTGAGGACATGGGGATTTTAAGAAGAGTTCCTGTGAGTTACAGCCCTTTTATGACATTTGAAAAAAATGTTACTGGACTGCGTTCATTTGATGCAAGTCTTCTTTGAGAATGGACCCTATGAATCATCATTTCAATAGAATTATAGAAGAGACTAACATAATTCTGCTTCCTCCTTTGAATGAGTATTTACATAATTTGAGTAGGTTATCCTGTATCTCAGAAGCAAAAAAAATTACCTAACTCACAGAATCTCAAATTAGTAGAAACCAAACAAACCAACATCCAAATATTTATCGAAACACTGCTGTTTCTGATCTTTGCTTCCACGTTATTTCACCATAAGCTTTCTGGAATCACCTTTGCTGTTTAGACACTGTTGGAGATGCTTCCTCTCCACCTTTCTGGGAAAGTCTTTGCCTGTAGCCTCTCGTTACGGGGCCCTGGGCTTTGGACACATCTCCCCGTGGCCTGGACTGACTTGGTTAATATTTTCTGTGTCACTGTCTCCCCTGTGTGACAGAGCTGGTGCTCTTCGCTCTGTTCATTTTTCTGTCCTAAAAGGACCCTTTTGACTCCATAATTGAAGGTATGCAAAGAAGCAAACTTGCTCAGTGTTACAGTCACAAGGCCAAGAGGTGTTTAGTTAACTTTTATAAGTGGATTTAGGTTTACGCCAGAGTAAGAGGCAGAGTCGGGAACAGCTTTTCTTCGTAAAGAAGGAAAACAAAAGAAGAGGAAGCATTGATTGGAGAAAGTCTCCTGATAACAGAAAGAATTCTGATATCTGAGCTGCTGGATGCATGCACTTTCTTTCTCTGATTCTTTTCCCCCCATTGAAGGAGGATAAGGGCAGAGATAACTGAGAGGAGGTGGAATTCACTGGGGAAATTGCCTCGGAAGCAGGCTATGGAAGAGGGCATCACAGAAACAGGTCACCCTGTAACCATAGTGACGGCTGAAGAAGGAAGGGGACAGTGGAGAGACGGAGCAAGGACAGGGACACGGGAGAAGCTGGGAGCAAAGGGGACTCCCAGGTCAAGGGGGTGAGTGAGAGGAGCTGTGACTAGCTGAGGCTAAATTCAGGTTTTTAAAGAAAGATGAATTAATTTCTAACTGCAATTATTTAGGGAGGCAAGATGCATGTGATGTTATGGATTCTTTTTACCTTTAAATGGAGTATAAATTTTTTTAAATTTTAGCCATTTTACTAAAGCACGATTAGGAGAGACGAGTGGAAAGTTGTGGCTAGAATTGGAGATGGGTGTCAGGAGAGTTCGAGAGGAAGGTAGACTCAGAGCTCTCTAGAATCTCAGACACTGTCCTCATCCTGAGTGGACGCAGCGCCCGGCTGCCTCCTGGTGGCAGCTGGTTCCAATTAGCAGGGAGTAATTAGGAGGAGGTTCCACTCGCTGACACTGAAATGGCAAAACCCAAGCCACAGACATAGACGGATGGCCAGATTTAGCACATAAAAATACAGGGTGATCTGTTACATTTGAATGTCAGACAAACATGAACAATATTTTAGTATGTGCTTGCTCCATGACAGCCTTAATAAGGCGGTACATACGGATTCAATGTCTTCCTCTTGCTCTCTCGCCCCTGCATTTTTTAAAAGAAAGGAGATGACATTCAACCAAAGTGGACAGTAAATAAATAAATAAATAAGAAGGAAGGAGAAAAGAAGAGAGGCAGGTAGGGAGAGAAGGAGGAAGGCTCTGAGCCCCAAATGATCATTTCCTCTAATTCTCCATTCACAAAACTCCATTCCTTCTTGCCCCTTCACCAGCCCCCTCTTTTGACCATCATGGGGACACTTTGTAACTATTCCCTACAATATGTCTTCAAAACATTAAATCAGAACCAAGTCACACACAATGAAAGCAAACCTCACCGCTCTGGTTCCAAAAACCACCGGGGTCTCTTCCTGGGTGCTAAAGGGGTATTCTGACCCCTCCCCACGCCTAACCCATGAGCCTCCACCTTGGCAGCATGACTTGCTGCTGCTAGATCTGTACCTGCCAGCTCACCTCACCTCTGAACCCCCTGCTTGCATTTTCTTCAGGTTCTTGTCTTTGATGCACAGTTCTTAAAGTTCCTAATTAAGTGCTCTGAAACAGGTGCCAATAAATCTGGTTACAGTAATATTTCAAAGAGGTGTTTTACAAAATAAATCAATGTTTATGGTTCAGTACGTGGTATATGGTAATGGTGTTCTTTAATGGATTTTTCTTCACACAGCCCACCTCAGCTCCAGCTGAGACTGGATGCTCCCAGCCCCCAGCCCCTAGCCCCTAGCCCCAGTTCCCAGCCCTAACTGAACACTACTACAGAAAAGTCCAGAAACAAGACAGCAGTTCACTTATCATCTTGAAACTTCAATCAGATCATGCCAGTTTGCTTAAAACCCTCCATTCCTCTCCTGTAACATTTAGAATAAGATACAGAATGTCCACAATGGCCTCTAAGGTCTGTGGGGTTTTCCGCTACCCACAGCATCCCACCCTATGCCTTGTTCACTGCTATCTAGCCCCATGAAAACTCTTTCTGTTCATGGAAGATGCAAGGCCTTTTCCTGCCTCAGACTCTTGCACTTGTTTTCCCTCCTTTCTGGAATGCTTCCCTATGCCCAGCTCTGTGGATGGAGAGGTCATTCTAATGCTTCAGGACCAAGTTCTAAGGTGTTAAGAACATTCTGTATCCTGGAATTTGTGCGCTTTATTGTATGGACGTCACATCTCGGTAAAAGGTAAAATGTAATGTATTACTACTTCACTACTACTAGATCACCTTTTTATTTCCTTCCTGACAATGATCACAATGCGTAATTATCATATTTACTTGTTTACTGCCTGTCTTCCACTTAGATCAGGAAGTGGCAAACTATGCCATCAGCCAAGTCTAGCCACCATTTATTTTTATAAACAAAGTTTTATTGGAACCTAGCCACACCTATCCATTTACTATTGTCTGTGGCTGCTTTTACTAAGCTACAATGGCAGAACGGAGTAATTGTAACACAGATTGCATAGCTTCACAACACCTAAGATGCTTACTATCTAGCCCTTTCCAAAAAAAAAACCATTTTGAAACCCCTGCCATGGACTGTAAGTTTCATGAAGGCAAGAACTGTGTCAGTCTTCTCCACCTGTATTTCAGGATCCAAAACAGTGTCTGGCACGAATTCCAGCAACCCCTCAATAAGTGTTGGCTCCTGTCCGGCCCCTACCACTGGCTCCCCTAGCACAGTCTCCTAGCTTGCCCTTTCCCTCATCTGATCCTGGCGCCCGGCCATTTGCCTGCAGAGTGTAGGTTCTTGCCATCTGCCAGTCCCTTGTAGCCCTGCCTCCTTGCTCGATGTCACCAAACTGGTGCTTCTCGTGCCCTGATGCTGAAAATCCATCTAATCACAACCAATAATCTCAACACAAAAGGTTCCTCTGCTGTTTGTGTGTTTTAGAAGCAATCATTTTGTGGTATGCCAATCCATTCTCTATAATCATGAAAGATGTCTGTCTTAAAATGTCCTTCTATCATTTAGCTTTTTGTTAATATATTCATTTAGGTATCTTCCTATTATAAAAGTGATTCATATACATAACATAAAATTTTGAAAATAAAGAAAAACTAAGAGACAACCATTTTTAGCATTTTTATGTGGTTTCTTTTTATTAGTCTTTCTATGCTATTTTTTAATGCATACCTGTATAAAACAACAAAAAATGGCTACAATTTTCTCCCTTGTATTATAATAAGCATTTATATATTCTTTATAAAGTATTATTTTAGTAGCTGCATAATATTACATTCAATGGAAATATTAATATTTATTTATTATTGGGATATATTTATAATATATTCAGATCTTTACAATAGAAAGTAATATAGCCATGAACATCTCTGTGCTTGAAGTTTTTTCCCCCATTTTTTGGATTACTTCCTCTAGAAAGATTTCCACAGAATTACTGAATCAAGGACCATTGTTTTGAGTTCAGATAAATATTGGCATTCTCACTTTTTAAAAGGCCTGAAAACTTCTTTTTTTCCATTTTTTAATTATACTTTATGTCCTAGGGTACATGTGGCACATATACACCATGGAATATTATGCAGCCATAAAAAAGGATGAGTTCATATCCTTTGTAGGGACATGGATGCAGCTGGAAGTCATCATTCTCAGAAAACTTCTTTTTTTTTCTTTTTTTTTTCTTTTTGAGAGGAGTCTCGCTCTGTTCCCCAGGCTGGAATGCAGTGGCGCAATCTTGGCTCATGGCAAGCTCTGCCTCCCGGGTTCATGCCATTCTCCTGCCTCAGCCTCCCGGGTAGCTGGGACTACAGGCACCCGCCACCCCGCCCAGCTAATTTTTTTGTATTTTTAGTAGAAACGGGGTTTCACCATGTGAGCCAGGATGATCTCAATTTCCTGTGACCTTGTGATCCGCCCGTCTCAGCCTCCCAAAGTGTTGGGATTACAGGCGTGAGCCACCATGCCCGGCCCAGAAAGCTTCTTAATAAAAATATCAGAGCATATACCTTCATAATCCTCTTTCCTGTGCTCCAGATCCATAGGAATGAGAGGTTAGATATTAAATACGTATTTCTATGCTTCTCTAAAAATGCAAGAGGAAAATTTCACTGGCTCAAAAAACGGAGTAAAACTTAAACAATAAGCAAACTGTGAAAGCACAGGGACAAATAGTGAGACTGGAACTAGGCAAACAAGACTGGAGTTCAGCACCACCAGAGGAAGGACTGAATGCAGCTCCCAGTAGTGGGAAGCTACCCAAGAACAGGGGATGACAGAACTGCATCCATACATCTAGAACAGCGGCAGAAAGACACCACTTGCTCAGGGTCCGTGTCCAAAGCAGAGTCCTTTATTAGTCCATTCTCACACTGCTATAAGGAACTAGCTGAGACTTGGTTATTCATTAAGAAAAGGGGTTTAATTGACTCATGGTTCAATAGGCTGTCCAGTTTCACATGGCCAGGGGGCCTCAGGAAACTTAACAATCATGGCAGAAGGTGAAGGAGAAGCATGCCTTACCAAGGCAGAGTAGGAGGAAAGAGACAATGAGGGGGAAAGTGCCACACACTTTTAAACCATTGGATCTCATGAGAACTCATTCACTGTCACAAGAACAGCAAGGGGGAAATCCACCCCCATGATCCAATCACCTCCACCCAGGCTCCTCCCCTGACACGTGAGGACTGCAATTCGACATAAGATTTGGGCGGGACCTGAAGCCAAACCATATCAGTCCTATTCCTGGTGCTGGAGAGGAAACACTTTACTTTCATAGAGTCAGTGCCTGGGGGCTTGCGAATTGAAACCATCAAAAGATAGATTAGCAAGAGAAAAATAAAGAGTTGATGTAAGCATGCAATGTGCACACAGGAGTGCTCAGTGATGCACTCAGTGATTGTGCTCACTGTCAGAATTCAGGGCTTATATAGCTAACATAGTAAGGGGAAGGAAAAAGGAGAAGAACAAATAGGTTCTTTCCTCAGGAAAGACAATTGGATTTTTATGAGAATAAATGGGAGCTAAGAAAGTTTGTGATGTTTTATTTACACAGGTGCTAGTGGCCTTTCTCTCTTCTTCACAACTAGGACTCTCCCTAGGAGAAGGGATTTATGGTAGCCTCATTTCCCAAAGCTGCTGTTTTTCGTCTGATTAGGAAAGCTCCAAGAAAGTCTTTTTCTGCATCTGTTGAGTCTCAAATGTCTTCAGCTTAAAATAATCTTTACAACTCTGTAATTGCCTGATGGGTTCGTCTCATCCTCTGCACAGACAAAACCAATTCACCAAGATCATGGTATTGCAGTAGTTTAATTGATGCGAGACTGGTCACAGGGTAAATAGAATTATTACTTAAATCAGTCTCCCCAAAGGCTCATAGGTTAGGGTTTTTCTTTTTTTTTTTTTTTGAGACGGAGTCTCGCTCTGCCGCCCAGGCTGGAGTGCAGTGGCCGGATCTCAGCTCACTGCAAGCTCCGACTCCCGGGTTCACGCCATTCTCCTGCCTCAGCCTCCCCAGTAGCTGGGACTACAGGCGCCCGCCATGTCGCCTGGCTAGTTTTTTGTATTTTTTAGTAGAGACGGGGTTTCGCCATGTTAGCCAGGATGGTCTCCATCTCCTGACCTCGTGATCCGCCCGTCTCGGCCTCCCAAAGTGCTGGAATTACAGGCTTGAGCCACCGCGCCCCGCTGGGTTTTTCAAGGGTAGTTTGCTGGGTAGGGGATAGAGAACGGGTGCTGCTGATTGGTTGGCAATGCAATCACAGGGGTGTGGAAAATGGTTGCCATGTGTGCACTGAGTCCACCTCTTGGTGGGAGAGGAGGGCACAGGAACAGCTGAGTTATGAGTCATGAGTCCGGGTGGAGTCAGTCTGAAAAATATCTCAAAAGACCAATCTTAAGTTCTACAATATTAGATTAAGTTATTAATTAATATTAATTGATATTATCTGTATGAGCAATTAGGGACGTCATAAATCTTGTGACCTCTGGCCACACAATTCCTGAGAAGTAAGGGATCATAAAAACTATACCCACATTTTAGCAGAATTCAGGCCCCTCCCATAATCCGAATCTTATGGCCTTTCATTAGTCTTGTGAAAGTAGTTTCAGCCCGCCCCGTGGCCCCAACAAGGAGAGGATTCATTTCAGGGAGAAACTATTATCATCCTTGCTTCTAAGTTAAACTATAAATTTTAATTTGGTTAAAAGTAAAAATATGTCAGCTTGTCCTATGCCCAGGATTGAGTGAAGACAGCCAATCTGTGAGGTTAGAAGGAAGATAGAGTCAGCCATGTCAGATTTCTCTTATTGTCATTATCTTTGCAAAGGTGGTTTCAACTTAGGGATTCTGAGTGGGTCTTTACACCGGTCTGTACCATGTAGATTGTGGAGAATTTTCACCCCAGAAATGAGCAGCTCTGAGTTGAGCTGCAAATATATGGCATAGGTTGAGTCTAGTCAACCTATGAGATCAAGGCTAAGGGAGCCAAGAAACTGCCTCACAGGCTAGGGAAGTGTGGGAGAAAATTCTCACACAATATGAACTTTCCAGCAAAAGTTAAAAGACACACAGCACACTGAAAGGTCATCACAAATCAAATATCTACATTCTAAAGTGACAGAAGAATCTAAAAAGAACTTTGAAATGAATCTGTTTAAAATTTTCAGGGAAACAAAAGAAGATAACATCAATAAAACCAAAATAGGACATTATAAAACCAGAATAAGCAAGTAATAAAAAAAAAACCAGAAAATTATTCACCCCACAACTTTAAAAAACAAGATAGCCATCCCTTAAAGGAACTGCACTTCACTACACTGACAGAAGAGGGTGGTCTTGAACTAGAAATGGTAAATTACTCTAACTTCATGAAATCCAATGCAATGAAATGAAGCATCCTAAATCCACGTAAAGCTACTTTAAGGTGGAATAAAAACTAGAATCAGAGCCAGGCACGGTGGCTCGTGCCTGTAATCCCAGTACTTTGGGAGGCCAAGGCGGGCAGATTATTTGAGGTCAGGAGTTCGAGACCACCCTGACCAACATGGTGAAACCCCGTCTCTGCTAAAAATATATAAATCAGCTGAGCATGGTGACACACACCTGTAATCCCAGCTACCTGGGAGGCTGAGGCCCAAGAATCACTTGAACAAGAGATGTGGAGGTTGCAGCGAGCTGAGATGACACCACTGCACTCCAGCCTGGGTGACAGAGCAAGACTCCGTCTCAAAAAATAAAAGAAGTTTGGCATTTTGTTTTCCTTCTGCTCCATAAAGTTTGGTCTCTAACATTATGTGTCAACACCCACTGAATTTAAGGAGCAGTTGTTCAAGTCTGATCATGAGCACATGGACTGCACACAGTTGCCTGCCCAAGGTGCTGAGCATCCGTTCGGCTGAATTCTTAATGAACCACAAGGCTCACTTCATTCTTCACTCCTTTAAAGACCAAGATGACTTTGACCAGCATGTTCAAAATGCATCTTGGCTCTTCTCTGTGTTTTGTCCATTTCAAATTGTATCTGCCCTAGTTTGGGTTCACTAGAAGCGGATGTTTTTGAGGAATTAGACACATAAGAGAATTCTTGAGGAAGGGAGAAGGCTGGACAAGTTTCAGACTGTGATGCAGGCTGACTCCTGTGGAAAGAAACTGGACAGGAAGGAGGACTGGGGAGGAAGCGTCTCAGACCACAGTCCTTGAGTCAGAGCCACATGCCTCTTGCTGAAATGGGCTTGTCTTAGTGCCTCTGCTACGCTCAGCCATCCCAGGGATCAGCCCCTGGGGAGTGTGACTCAGCACATTGTGGTGCTGAATCCAGAGGCAGCATCTGGGGCCAGTCAGGCAATTTTGCTCTTCACAGTAGGAGACCTGCATGGTACATTTTCATGGCCACCCACCTTCTCTCTACTTTCTGTTCTTCTGGCCTTTGCTCTCTGAAGTACCATTTTTCTCTAAGCCTGTATTCTTCCTCTACAAAATCATAAATATGATAATCGAATCTTAAGCATTCTTCCAACATTTGACAAAGATGAGGAACTCCAGCCCTGGGCACCCAAGAGGTCCCCCTGAAACTTTATAGCAGGAAAATATTATTCTCATTTTTGCTAGGGTGCATTCCTTTTCTCCAGTCCCACATCCCCCAGCATAGTGTTGTGCCTACATCACTAAGGGAATTGTGCCCCATTCCCAATTGTGCCCCATTCCCACACTGTAAAAAGATGCCAGAATGCACCAAATCCCACAGTACACCATCAGGTCACTCTCTTTCTCTCTCTCTCTGCGTGTGTGTGTGTGTGTGTGTGTGTGTGCGCGCGCGCACGCGCGCGCCCATATTTTGGGGGGAGGTATTCTCCCACAGTGTTAGCTTTCAAATGTTTTAAGTGGCTGGCTTTTTTTTTTTTTTTTGTAGAAGACCTGGTGATTTGATCATAAACAGTTTCTGAAGATCCTCCTGGCCTAGATGAGCTGTTAACCTTTGAAGTTGCTATGGAAACCAGTGCAGTTTTTTAAAATATATAAATTATTGATGTAGAGGAAAGAGATGCTGTGATGCTTCAAAGAAAGGCAAATGAGGCATTGGAAGATATGAAAAAGTGAAATACCTAAACATATTAGGTACCAAGAACAACTTTTTCCATCTTCGCTCAAGCTGTCCTACTAATAATAGGAAGCTTTCAGGAATTCTATATGTGAGGAATAAGAGCTCTTATTTCTGTGCCCAAAGGTCAATTAGTACTAGTTGGCTGAATAAGTGGATGAAGAATGGGAAATAGAGCAACCCTGAGACAGTGTAAGGTAAACTGTCCTGGTCACAGTCTACTGTTGGAATCAAAGGCATTGATCACCTCATGATTAGCTGGTTGTCACAGCTTTCCATCAGCTCTGTTTCTTAAACCCTGAGAGGTTCCACCATGAATCACTCATTCACTTTGGAGAATTCTATTTTCTGGGTTGTGGAGGTTTGAAAGTTGGTGTCCACAAAAATATCACACTGTGAAGTAGCTCAAAAAAGCCAGTGGTGATATACTATTGTAGGCCAGAGGCTTCTGGCTGAATCAATGTAACCACTATATCCAGGCATTATGATCTCTCAAGTACAAAATAAGATCACATTAATTTTTAATGGCTGGAACCCACACTGACTTCATAGCTAGCTCTCAGACTCTCGTAGGGGCCACAGAGATTCACTACGTTTTTGTGGTGTGTGTGTGTGTGTGTGTGTGTGTGTGTGTGTGTTGAGACAAACTTTTGTTCTGTTACCCAGGCTGGAGTGCAGTGGCACAATATCAGCTCACTGCAGCCTCTGCCTCCTGGGTTCAAGTGATTCTCTTGCCTCAGCCTCCACAGTAGCTAGGATTACAGGCGTCCACCACCACGCCCGGCTAATTTTTATATTTTTGTGTGTGTATTTTTAATAGAGATGGATTCACAATGTTGGCCAGGCTGTTCTCGAACTCCTGACCTCAAGTGATCTACCCACCTCGGCACCCCAAAGTGCTGTGACTACAGGCATGAGCCATTGCGACCGGCTAAGATTCACTACCTTCAAAGAAGAGGGATCCCCACTCAAAGAAGGACTTATCTGGCTGCTAAGAGTGTTGCTGCCCCTTCAGCTCCCACCGCAGCTGCAAAGAGCCGCCTTGCCTAGGGTTATACTCTTCCTGGGATGGCTTGCACTCAGTGATGGATGAAAGCTGGCGTATAATGTCCCAGCCATTTCAGTCCATTGCAGAGCAATTCTGATGCTTTTTGGCTCACAGCCACTTGTTGGATTGGTCAATGATGTTGGGCCTGCATCTCAGTTGGCCTTCTTTCTCAGCCTGATCCAGCTTCCGTCTCTCTTCCACATGTGTTAATTTCAACGGTGCTTCCTAATAAACATCCTGAACAGTGAATTCCATCTCAGCCTGCTTGCCAGAGGACCCAAATTGCAGCAACTCCTCCCAGCCCCACCTGGCAATGCCAAGTGAAATACAAAATGCCTAGTTAAATTTGAATTTCAGATAAGCAACTAATACCTTTTTGGTATAGGTATGTCCCAAATATTTTTATGGCCTAATCTGTATGCCTAGTATGACACTGGATTAAGTAAATGTTTGTTGGATAAACTAGAATTTTAGGATCCTGTCTTAAAATAGAGAACCCCCCTACACAGAAGAGGCAGAGATGGGCAATGGTTCCTTGCTCTTCACTGTGCAAGTGTTTTACAAAATGTTCACAGATAAGCAATACCTCAGTTACCCAAGGTGCTTGTACAAATGCAGATTCCCAGGACTCACCAGATTTACTGAAGGAGAACCTCTGGGGCTGACCTCCAGAAATTTGCATTTGTAATAAGCCTCCTAAGTGATTCTTCTACTCCTAAAGTTTAAGAAGCTTCCATACTATGACCTGTGACCTTGAACTAGAAAGACCAGTTTGATCCAAATTAGCAAGGCCTCTCTCCAAAGTTACCCAAGAACTGTAGAAAGCAGAGGATCAGTCCTGTCTCTACCTGTTTGGCCACTCTTTCTCTTTCCCTTTGAATCTCCTTCAGATGGAAAGTAAGTTCCTGGACCGGGCTGATCATCATAGTCTCTGGGAGCACAGTTTAAAAGAATGCAGATCTACCAAGTCATAGCCAAGGAAAATATTATGCTGACCACAACAGGGGCTGTGAGAAGTCAGAGTCACTAAGAAAGACTTTAGGGAGGAGATAGCTTTGAATGACAGGCAACATTTGCACGGGCCCATTGGAAAGGCTTGAGCATTCTAGAATAACTGAGTCCACAGGCTTAGAGGCAGGAGAAGCATGTTGTATTAATCTATTCTCATGCTACTAATAAAGACATACCAGGACTGGGTAATTTATTTTTTAGTTTTTTTTGAGACAGACTCTCACTCTGTCGTCCAGGCTGGAGTGCAGTGGGGCGATCTTGGCTCACTGCAAGCTCCGCCTCCCGGGTTCATGCCATTCTCCTGCCTCCACCTCCCTAGTAGCTGGGACTACAGGCTCCCACCACCACACCCAGCTAATTTTTTGTATTTTTAGTAGAGACGGGGTTTTACCGTGTTAACCAGGATAGTCTCAATCTCCTGACCTCGTGATCTGTCTGCCTCGGCCTCCCAGAGTGCTGGGATTACAGGCATGAGCCACTGTGCCTGGCCCCAAGACTGGGTAATTTATAAAGGAAAAAGGTTCAATTGACTCACGGTTCCACATGGCTGGGGAGGCCTCACAATCATAGTAGAAGGTGAATGAGGAGCAAAGTCACATCTTATATGGCAGCAGGCAAGACAGCATGTGCAAGGCAACTCTCCTTTATAAAACCATCAGATCTCATGAGACTTATTCACTACCACGAGAACGGTATGGGTGAAACCACCCCCCATGATTCAATTATCTCCACCTGCCTTGATACGTGGGGATTATTACAATTCAAGGTGAGATTTGGGTGAGGACACAGCCAAATCATATCACATGTCATAGGAGGCACTTACTGTTAGAAGGGTCTTGAAACTCAGTGACAGGGTGGCTTAAGATCCAGGTGGCAGATGCAGGAGCATTCCTCCCTAGCTTCAACACAGAGCCTCAGGTTCCTGCTGCAAGATGTTCCACTGGAAATAAGCGAAGGAATCTTCCCAAAGGGTTTAATCGGATCTCAACGCATGAATACAGAACGCTAAATAACTATTGTCAGTTCGCAGATTGGTGCCCCAGTCAGCTGAACACTGGAGTTCAAAAACTCACCTTCATGTTTTAGACCTTTGCTGAAGTCTTCCTCACAGAACACTGTATTCCCTTTTCCCCAGGCTAAAGGTGCATGGAATAGGTGGATGGTTTTCCCCAGATGCCAAGATATGCCATAAAAATGGCCTCCCCCTGCCCTTTACTCTTATTTAAGAAACAGTAAGATTTATGACAAAGAAGGCATCAAGACATTTGGCTTTTGAAGAATGTGTCACCTCCATGGAGGGGTGAGGTGAAGGTTATCACTCTTGACACATGCCTGGCTGGGGCAGCAGGTGCATGTGGGGAAGAATGTAAAGTAAGTTTGATAATTGATTACAATTTTCCAGGCATGAAAAGCTGAGATCAATAGTTCATCTCAATCCATCTTTTGGGACTAATTTTATTCTTATCATTCAGGTCTTAGCACACGTCACCTTCTCAGAGAGGCTGTCCCTAAGCACCCAATCTCTCCCACCCCACCCCATTACTCTTATCATATCACACCACTTTATTTGTTTTATTTTGTGTAGAATATAAGTCATATATTTAAATCTATGTTGCTCATTTATTTGCCTGTTTGGTATCTTTCTCCCCACTAGAAAGTAAACTCCATGAGAGCTAGTCCACGTCTGTTTTGTTCACAGCTATAATCCCACAACCAGCATTGTGCTTGGCATTTAGTAAGTACTCAATGTAACAGTTGTTGAATGAATGAATGAACTTAAATGTTTAAATTAAATGCCTTTCATGTCTGTTAATCCATACCAGAAACATTAATGCTGCAGGGGCCCCCCACATGCACCATTCCCCAGAATCCATGTGGACCACTTTGTGAATCCTGAACTACATTTAAAAAGCCACTCATCTATGCAAGTTCAGGGCAGAAAAACACAGAAGTTGAACATTTGAAGACTTTTCCTCAAACTGTAGCAGAGGGTTTTCTGATTTGACATTGAGAGATAAAACAGCAAGTCAGTCAATATCCAATGTAAATGCAAGTGGTGAAAGATACTAATGCTTCATAAACTTTACATTTTATTTTATTTATTTAGAGACAGAGTCTCTCTCTCTCTCTCTCTCCCTGCCCCCCTCCCTCCCCCCCCCCCCCCCCCAGCCCCGCCACCTCTCTCTCTCTGTTCTCTAGGCTGGAGTGCAGTGGTGCAAGCTTGGTTCACTGTAGCCTCAACCTCCTGGGCTCAACTGATCCTCTCACCTCAGCCTCCCAAGTAGCCAGGGCTACAGGCACATACCACCATGCATGGCTAATTTTTGTACTACTTGTAGAGACAGGGTCTGAATATGTTGCCCAGGCTTATCTCGAACTCCTGGGCTCAAGCAATCCTCCTGCCTTACCCTCTCAAAGTGCTGGGATTACAGGTGTGTGCTACTGTGCTTAGCCTAAACTTTTCATTTTGAAACCTTTTAGCATGAAAAACTCAAATGTGTGACTTTCTCTTAAATGGTATTTTATCTCAGACCAAAAAAAAAGACTTGTGAGCCTTTCTAATGAATAAAAACTTATTTAAAAAATCCTAAATAACACTTGCCACATCTACTTGTCTGATGGAATATTTTGTTAAAATTTAGGTGGCAAAAAAAAAAAAACAAATTTAATTAATCACTAAAAACTCAGAGTTCAAAGATAAAATAACTGGAAAATCCAATTTTGAAAGCTCCCATAAGTCAATGAAATTAAATCTGCACACAACTTCCCAGTAAGTAAGATCATAATATTAAATGTAGTTATCTGCATCCTTGGTTTAATTGTTTTGAATGTCCCAATTGTTCATTTCTTCAGACATGCAAAAACCAGAATTTTCCTAAAAACATGCAAATATGACTTGTAAATCCTTTACCCTTCTGAAGTCTATGTAGCTATAATTATATTCCTTGCTTTTAAAAAGGAAGCTGCTAAATAATCTGTTCCTTTTAAAGAAATGTTAAGGAATTTCAAGGTTGTTAAATTTATAAGGTGGTTAATTAGATTGAGGTAAGCTCTTTGGGTTTCTGCTATTGACGTGGAAACGTTTGCCTTGATTTATTCATTTCTTTTTAGTGGTATTTGAATTGAGGGCCTTATGTGCACCAATGAATGATGTTTCTTGATTTCAAAGCCTCTTTGTTCCTAACAGAACCTAGCATAATCCATTCATTCAACAAATATTTTTTAAGTACCTGCTATAATTTAGATATGAGAGAAAGAGCAGTGAAAAAAGACCTCTGTCTCCTCCGAGCTTGCATTTTGGTGGTGAAGACAATGAATAAGATAAATAAGTGAAATATATGCTCTGCTAGATTGTGACAAGTGTTAAGGAAAAAAACTAAGTAGAGAAGATATATTAGTCTGTCTTTGCACAGCTATGAAGAGACATCTGAGACTGGGCAATTTACTAAGAAAAGAGGTATAATTGGTTCATGGTTCCTACAGGCTGTGCAGGAAGCATTATGACTTCTGCTCAGCTTCTGGGGAGGTCTCAGGAAACTTGCAAATATGGCGGAAGGTGAAGGTGAGGCAGGCATCTCTTACATGGCCAGAACAGGAAGAAGAGAGACAAGGGGAAGGTAATACACACTTTTAAACGACCAGATCTTATGAGAACTCTATCATAAGAACAGCACTAGGAAGACAGTGCTAAACTATTAAAAACCACCCCCATGATTTAATCACCTCCCATCAGGCCCCACCTCTAACATTGGGGATTACAATTGAACATGAGATTTGGGTGAGGACATAGATCCAAACATATTATTTTACCCCTAACTCCTCCAAATCTCATGTCCTTCTCACATTATGAAATACAATCGTGCCTTCCCAATAGTCCCCCAAAGTCTTAACTCATTCCAGCATTAACTCAAAAGTCCAAAGTCCCATCTGAGATAAGACTAGTCCCTTCCAATTATGAGCCTATAAAATCAAAAATAAGTTAATAACTCCCAAGATGCAATGGAGGGTATAGGCATTGGGTAAATATTCCCATTCCAGAAGGGAGAAATCTGCCAAAGAAAAGGGGTTATAGGCCCCATGCAAGTCCAAAATCCAGCATTGCAGGCATTAAATCTTAAAACTCCAAAATAAAGTCTTTTGACTCCATGTCTCACATCCAGGGCACACTGGTATGAAGGGTGGGTTACCAAGGCCTTGAGTAGCTTGTCCCTGTGGCTCTGCAAGGCTCTGCCCCACAGCTGCTGTCAAGGGCTTGCATTGAATGCCTGCAGCTTTTCCAGTTGCGGGGTGCAAGCTGCTGATGGATCTACCATTCTGGGGTCTGGAGGAAGGTGGCCCTCTTCTCACAGCTCCACTAGGCAGTGACCCAATTGGGATTCTGTGTGAATACTCCAACCCATTTCCCATCTGCATTGCCTTAATAGAGGTTCTCCATGAAGGCTCCACCCCTGCAACAGGCCTCTGCCTGGACTTCCAGGCTTTTCCATACATCTTCTGAAATCTAGGTGGAGGCTCCCAAGCCTCAACTCTTGACCTCTGCACACCTGCAACCTTAACACCATGTGGAAGTCACCAAGGTTTACAGCTTGCAACCTCTGAAGCAACAGCCCAAGCTGTAACTAGAGCCCTTTTAGCCACAGCTGGAGCTAGAGCAGCTGAGATGCAGGCAGCAGTGTCCTAAGGCTGCAAAAATAGCAAGGGGTCCTGGGGCCTGCCCATGAAGCCATTTCCCCCATAGACCTCCAGGCCTGTAACGGGAGGAGCTGCCTCAAAGATCTCTGAAATGCCTTGGAGGCCCTTTTCCCATTTTCTTGGCTATCAGCATTTGGCTCCTTTTTACTTATGCAAATCTCTACAGCTGGCTTTAATTCCTCCACTGAAAATGGCCCTTTCTTTTCTACCAGATGGCCAGGCTGCAAATTTTCTAAACTTGTACACTCTGCTTCCCTTTAACATATAAGTTCGAGTTTCAGGTCATTTCTTTGCTCATGGCATATGAACATGCACTGTTAGAAGCAGCCAGGCCACATCTTGAATGCCCTGCTGCTTGGAAATTTGTTCCACCAGATACCCTATATCATCACTCTCAAGTTGAAAGCTCACAGATCCCTAGAGCAGGGGCACACTGCCTCAAGGTTCTTTGCTAATGCATAACAAAAATTTCCTTTGCTTCAGTTCCCAATAAGTTCCTCATTTCCATCTGAGGCCTCCTCAGCCTGGACTTTATTGTCTATATCACTATAAGCATTTTGGTCACAACACACTTTTCCTCATCTTCCTGTGTTTTTCTGAGTCCTCCACACTCCTCCAATCTCTGCTTGTAACGTTACCCAATTCCAAAGTTGCTTCCACATTTTCAGATATCTTTATAGCAATGTCCCACTTCTCAATACCAATTTTCTGTAATAGCCCATTGTCACACTGCTATAAAGAAATAACTGAGACTGGGTAATTTACAAAGAAAAGAGGTTTAATTGGCTCACAGTTCTGCAGGCTGTACGGGAAGCATGATGTTTTCTGGGGAGGTGTTAGGAAATTTTCTTTTTTTCTTTTTTCTTTTGAGACGGAGTCTTGCTCCATCACCCAGGCTGGAGTGCAGTGGCGTGATCTCGGCTCACTGCAACCTCTGCCTACCGGGTTCATGCCATTCTACTGCCTCAGCCTCCCGAGCAGCTGAGACTACAGGTGCCCGCCACCATGCCCCGCTATTTTTTTGTATTTTAGTAGAGATCGGGTTTCACTGTGTTAGCCAGGATGGTCTCAATCTCCTGACCTCATGATCTGCCCGCCTCGGCCTCCCAAAGTGCTGGGATTACAGGCATGAGCCACCATGCATGGCCAGTGTTAGGAAATTTTCAATCATGGCAGAAGACAAAGGGGAGGCAGGCCTTCTTCTTACATGACCAGAGCAGGAAGGGGAGAAAGAAGGGGAGGGTGCTACGTACTCTTAAACAGCCAGATCTTATGAGAACTCTATCATGAGAATAGCACTAGGGGGATGGTGCTAAACCATTAGAAACTGTACCCATGATCCCGTCATCTCCCATGAGGCCTCACCTCCAACTTGGGGATTACAATGGAACATGAGATTTGTGTGCAGACACAGATCCAAACCATATCAGAACTGTTCATAGGAAATGTTTATTTGGGGAGGGAACTTTTAGATAGTACGCCCAAAAAAGGTCTCAGGGAGACAAGATGTCATCTGAGTAAAGATGGGAAGAAAGAGAAGGCATGCCACGCAGACAGAAAGCACTAGTTGTCTGTGTATTGAGTAACTGAACCATGGCCAGTTAATTTCTCAGCTCTCATTGTATCTGACATGTCTTCTCCATTTGGGGGCTGATGTGTTTATATTGTAGATGCCCTGCTTTCTCATAACTTTTGAATTGTGTTCTTATTCACAGCCCATAAATAGTGATCCCAAATGGAGCAGATGCTTATATCTACATCCTCAAGAATAAATGGCTTCCCCGTCACTACTCAGTTGGATATGTAGGGGTCAATGCAGTAGCTTGGATTGGGGGAAGGAAAGCAACATCACCTGCAGCTGTTCGAATGTGAAATAGCACCACAGGACATAAGTAAAGAAAATAAAATTGAAAGAATCAATGAATTCCAAAGAGAAAGCAAAAGGCAGAGGCCTTCTTATTGAAGGTTTTAGACAGAAAAATAGCAACTCATAACAAATGACAACGTGAAAACTCTGCACTATAAGCTAGTGTCCTCCCTCTGACATGTGGCAGACTTCTCTTTCCTTTGGACTTTTATCCATCCTTATCTACTTGCCATACCCAAACAGCATGTTTTTCTCAGGACAAACCACAGCCACAAGAGACCTCATACTCTTTGAGTGTTCTGTGCACCTGCATGTGCTGTGCACTCCTGACCTTTAACTTCTTGCTCACTCCTCCAGGACTGTACCCAAAATTTCACCTTCTCTGTAAAAGCTCATTGAACTGCAACACTTAAAAATGGTGTATATCATTGTAGGTGAATTACACTTCAAAAAATAAAAGCTAAAAACAAAACCAAAAACACCTCACTTCATTTGAGAACACTTCATGGTACAATCTCCCACTTCTACCCCCACTCCAGCAGCGTTGGCCATCAAACTTGGCAGTTCCAGAACCTGGGGATGATCTTCCTAGTGAGCCAAGGGGGCCAAAGCTAGGGATGTTAGTGCACCTGGTAATAGCCCAGGTGGACTATTGCCTTTTTATCCATTCCACATTCCTCCTTCTTTTTCTTTCAATAGCACACCGGTACTTTTGGCCCCCTGGGGTTTTGTTCACTACTACTATCAAGTTAACAATGAGTAAATATAAATTTTAATATTTCTCCCATCCTTGCTCCCTTCTGGGAGCACTGATTCAAACTCTGTATTATAATTTTGACACGTCCCATCCATCCATCCATCCATCCATTCATCCATTTATCTTGTAATGGTCAATAGCACAGACTCTGAACCCCAACTGCCTAGGTTGAAATGGCAGCTTCATCACTTATAAAGCAACCTTGGACAAGTTGCTTAACCTCTCTGAAACTTAATTTACTCATTGCTAAAGTGGGATAGTAATAGTCTTTATTTCTGAGAGTTTCAGGGAGAATTGAATGGGTTAATGCATATAAGATGCAAAGACAATGCCCAGCACATAGGGAACACTCAATAAATGTTATTATTCGCTCATTTATCATTCACTGAGTAGACTCTATATGCCAGAATTGAGTTTGACACTTGGGGAAAAAAGGACAATAAATGACACAGGGACCCTAACTTCAAGGAGCTGAGATTATGAGGGAAGGTTGACAGACAGGCAGACAAGTATAATAGAATGTATCAATGCTGTAATGAGACAAGCCCAAGATGTGTTCTGAGTCAATGAAAAGAGTCCCCTGTTATGCCCAGACCGTTTGTTCCCCAAAGAAGACCACCAGAGTCCAGAGTCAAAGCCAAGCGGCAAGGATTTTTTACTGCAAGTTCGAACTTGGTCCCTCCGTTCCACAACAGATAAGAGGGCCTCGAACGATGCGTGCGCTCGCTTTTTATAGCCCGATGAAAACAGGATATGTAAGGTTACAGAGAAACAAGGGAATTCTTTAGGTTACAGCATTACAATTGGTTAACATATTAAGTTATACATTTAGCAGTTATCCATTGGTTCCCGTGCTTTCAGTACAAACGGTACTCTCCAGGTGGTGTTTGTACTGGGCCCTGGAAGTTTGGAATGTTTACGCTGGGCCCTGGAAGTTTGGAATGTTTACACTGGGCCCTGGAAGTTGTGATGTATGGAGGAATGTGTTAGGGTTGGGCCCAGGAAGCTGAGAAGTGTGTCTGGCTCCTTTCACCCCAGCTTTCACTGGGAGATGAGTCAAGTGAAGGCATCTCAGAAGTCAAGAGAGTTAAATCAAGTCCTATAATTCTGGCTTCTTCTGTTTGTTCCTTCAATTTCACCATGACGCTGATGTCTTTGTCCCGTCCCCATCTTTTCTGACTGCTGCCATGGAGTGACATCTGGACGTGGGCATTCTTACGCCCGGTTGGTGTCCTGAATCCCCTGTGACTCTGGCAGGACCAAGCCTCTTCCTCCAAGAGTAGGTAAATAAGAACAATAATGTTAGTAATATGATAACAAATGTTCTAGTCCCCATTTTAGTCAAAATAAAAGCAAAAGTCCTCCTAAAGGCCTCTATGATCCTACTCCATCTGGCCCTGTCACTTCTCTGACATCTCTATTATGCTCCCCCTCTTATACTTTGGACCACCCAGACCTTTTTGCTGTTTCTGAGCACACCAGGCATCTTTCCACCTCAGGACCTTTGCACTAGCTCCTCCATCCAAAATGCCCTTTCCCAGGTATTGGAAAGTCTCATTCTCTCACCTTCAAACCATTGCTCACTTATTAACTTCTCAACTGACAACCCTGTTTAAATTGCAGCACCCCACCCCAGCACTTGTAAGCCCCCTTACCTTGCTCTAATTTTTAAAGCGCATATCATATCCTATCATTCCCCATAATGTATGCATTTATTGTGTTTATTGTCTCTTTGCGTCGCTAGATTGTAAGTTTCAAAAGCGGGGGGATATTTATCTGTTTTAGTCACTGAGCATTCTCTACCAATCGCTAGCACATTGTGGGTGCCCAATAGTTATTAAATGAGAAGATATTGGCATTAACAACCCTCGGGAAAATGTATCTGAGGCCCTGTGCATTAGAAAGCACAGAACTATCTCTCTCTCTTTTAATTATTAAGCTGCACAAGCGTAAAAAGCTCATTTTCATTTTAACCTTCAGTCAACAAAGCAATAAAGCTCCTTGAACTTGCTTAATGAGTCCAAGAGCATAATGGCTAATTAACATGAAGCATTCTAGCTGCTCTGCCAATTAGCCACTTGGATCACCTTGGGAGCTCAGAAGTGGAGCAGGCCTCTCTGGCTCCCGCATATCTGCCCACCTGTCTGTCTAAGACCCAAGGGGTGTCTAAGGTTGGAGGAGAGCAGAGTCAGCTTCAGCCTGGGGCTGATACGAGTTCCTGGTTGTTCTTGCCATAGGAGGCCTGGGGACTCTCTCAGCCTGGGCCCCTTGTCCTGGACCCTGGTTTGTTGCATTTCTCAAATAGTGATCCAAGAACTATTTAATTAGAATCCAACTCCTCGATTCCACCCAGGCTCACAGGATAACTAAGTCTGGATCTTGCTCTCTGGAGTCTTCCCTTTGCCTAGCTTTTCCTGCCTGAATGGCATCCAATTCCTCCTTTTACAGAAACTGATGTTCTGGCCACAAATCCAGAACAGATTGTACCAGTCAGGCTGGGTCGGAATCCAGCTGGGCCACTTACTGGCTGCTTGACCTTGGACAAGTTACTCAACCTTTTGATAATACTGAATTTTATTTGAGCCCTGAGAAAAGAGCAAGGGTTAAGAAATCCCTCCAACATTTTATACTCCAAAATCAGGAAATAGCTAGTCTTGAAAAGGACCACCCTGCCCTAGCATATTTCATGATAAGAACTGTCTCCGTCCTTCCTCAGGACCTCTATAAGACGCATTCCCTCACCTGCTTCTATAAAACCCAGGCCTCCTTCACTCTCTTTGAGATGGTCCTCATTAACAAACATTCTCTGGCCAGGTGTGGTGGCTCACGCCTATAATCCCAGCACTTTGGGAGGCCGAGACAGGCGGATCACCTGAGCTCAGGAGTTCAAGACCAGCCTGAGCAACATGGTGAAACCCTGTCTCTAGTAAAAATACGAAAAATTAGCTGGGCGTAGTGGCATGTGCCTGTAGTCCCAGCTACTCAGGAGGCTAAGGTGGGAGGATTGCTTAAGCCCAGAAGATGAAAGTTACAGTGAACTGAGATTGTGCCACTGTACTCCAGCCTAGGTGACAGAGTGAGACCCTATCTCAAACAAACAAACAAAAACAAGATAAACAAACAAACAAACATTCTCTCTATTGCAATTGCCTGGGTAAAACTATCTCAGTTGTCCAATGTGTTTTGTCTTTCATACTTTTAAGCCCCAATATCCCCATGTATAAAAGGGAATAATCAAAACTATTTTATAAGACCAATTGTGAGGATGAAACAAAAACATGCATGTATAGTATAGTAAGCTCTCAATGAATATTTTGGTGTAATTATTATTCCTGTTGTTAATTCCCTCCAGCCCTGTTTTACCAGGTCCTGGTCTTTATGATATCTTGTGCTAATTAATGTCTGCTAGATGTTCTAAGCAATTTAAGACTTTCTATTACTACACATTTTACAATTTTGACAACATTATTCTAGTAGCTTTGCAGCGTTCGGTCACGTCTAGCCCTACTTAGCCACTATCAACCCTCAAACATACCCTAACGGCACATCTTGAATGCTGTCTGAAAACAGTGCTTCAATGCTCCCTCTCCACACATATTTGTTCTGCAAGATCTGGCCTTGGTTCTCCTGTCATATTTGGTTCTTGGTGGTTTTTTTCTACTTTGAGTTGCTTCTCATCTTTTCTCAGGCTAGGGTGAGGGCAATTTTGGTTTTGGGGAATGCTAGAGCTAATCATGCCCTTGCTGTGTACATTAATCAGGGTTCTCCAGAGAGGTAGAATCAAGAGGGTATACATAGACATAGATGAGAGGGGATTTATTAGAGGAATTGGCTCATGTGATTATGGAGGCTGAAAAGTCCCACCACAGGCCATTTGCAAGCTGCAGACCCTGGGTTGCTGGAGCATGGCTCAGTTCAAGTCCAAAGGTTCAGAAACAAGGAAACCAACTGAGTCCCAGACTGAAGCCCTGAGAACCTGAAAAGCAGCTCGTGCAAGTTCTGGAGTCCAAGGTCAGGAGAAAAAGACTCTATCCCAGCTCCAGGAGACAGAGAATATCTTTTTGTTCTATCTGAGCCCCCAGAGGGTTGGATGATATCTGTCCTCATGGGGGGTGAATCTTCCCCACTCAGGTGAATCTTCCCCACTGACTCACATGCCAATCTCCTCTGGAAATACCCTCCCAGATGCTCCCAGAAATAATCCTTTACCAGTTCTCTAGGTCATCCTTAATCCAGTCCAGTTGAACCCAAAAATCAACCATCATGCTGTGCTTCTGCAGCACCTTTCCAGTCATTAGAGTTGGAATCTTCCAGAGGGTTTTTTAATAATACTCCTGAGACCCAGGCTGCTACCCGGACTAAGTCAGGACCTCTAGATGGGGGAACAAATCACTGGTGCTTAAAAACTCCCTAGATGTTTTCATGGGCAGCCAAAGTAAAGAACAATTGTTGTAGACACTTCTATTGTTGGATAGAGCACCATGTAGTATAATTATTTTTCAGCCTTTCCTGTTAGAACAGGGTTCTTAATCTGCAATCTCTGGACCCCCCCAACAGGGATGACCAGGGATCTGCAACCCAGAAAACATTAAGAATCATTCATCCCTCGTCCAGGAGCAACTTGGGAATAAGGCTTGTGCTTTATTATTGTAATCTCTGTGCTAATAGTTGGTAGTTATTCAATAATGCAACATTATTCAACAGTAAACTGGACACCAGAGGACAGCATCTCAGAAGACATTGGCCAGAAATTCTTTGAGGAAAATAAATGAGAATTAGGTCAAAAACAAGCTCGTAGTTTCGCATACACAGAGTAAGAACGTATACATAGATACGTCTTTAAATATATATATTTAAATCTCCTTGTATTTGGTCATATATGCTTATTGTGCTGTTTGACTCCTACCAAACTAATTCTCTCAAAGTGTTCAATCTCTGAGGAATTAGTTTCTTGCAAATATGTTTGCAAGTTTCTTGAAAAAATGTTCTGTTGAAGTCAATACATTTTAAATTGATTTAAATATTCATTTATTTCCTTTTTGCTTCCACTTTATTAGGATAATGAGAGTTGCAAAGAAGTTTTGAAGTGTTTTAAAATTCTTTCTACAGCCTAATCAACTGAGGTCTCACTATTGTAACTGGCATGGAATGCTATACCCACTCAGAGATCAAACATGGTCACCTCTCTGCCATTTTAAAATTATTTGCTTGTAGGCCCCATCTGCCTCACTAGTAGGAGGCAAGTATCTCCTTCCCTGAATTATAAAAGATCCATGGGGAGAGTGGTGAGTAGGAGTTGGGGGCAGCTTACTTCAGCCAAAGAGGAAATCAGTTCAGCTTCCACACTTCTCCTCCTGAAGCAGGGAGTACCTGTATTAATCATGCCTTTTTATTTGCTCGCTCTCTCTCTTGCTCTCTCTTGCTCTCTCTCTCTCTCTCTCTCTTTCTCTGTGTGTGCAATGTGTGTGTGTGTTTTGGCTTTTGTTTTTTTCGGGAGACAGGGTCTTGCTCTGTTGCCCAGGCTGGAGTGCAGCAGAAACATCATAAGAGTTTCAGTATGTTGCTGAGGCTGTTCCCAAACTCCCGGCCTCAAGTGATTCTCCTGCCTCTCAAAGCACTGGGATTACAGGTGTGAGCCACCTCTCTTAGTCTTATTTTCTGTATGCTGAAGTTTTGATATCTGGGGTCTTGCTGATCCTGAAGAGGCTGCCCCTCCCTGATTTAGGGCTTAGGGCTGGGGTTTAGGGATCACTAATTCCTGGAAGCAGTACAGACGCCCCTGAAGAGTGCCTTTCATATGCAAACCAACCAACCCAGAGTCCGCACACCCACCTCCTTTCACCCTCGGGGCCATCTGCTCTAATCACCCCACGGCCAATTACCAAACAATGAGAGATAGCCCCCTATGTATCAGAGCCAGCTGAAATTATTCAAACTGTCCATCCTAAGCCTGCTTACCCTGCCTCACCTGTTTCTTCCTGCAGAAGGAATAAAGGCTCTTGCTCAGGTTTTCCCCTCCCTCCCTCTGCCTCCTGACCAACCCTGCTGCTTCCCAGTGTGCCCCTCCCACCACACACACTGTGGTATGGATCGTCCCCTCCTCTTGGGAACTGTAACAAACTATCTTTTCAATGGCAGTCATCTCCTGATCTGTCGGACTCATCAAACCTGAATAATAATAAAATTCACATTTTAAAACAGTATTTGAGTCTATTGAGTCCACCAGCCGGTGGCTTCTTACTGGCAAGTGCATCTGTGTTGAAAACCAGTCTTATAAAGTCCAAGTGGCCATACCGGGCCCCCACTGTGATGATGTCAGTGAATTCTAGATCTCAACCAAGGCTGTAGGAAATCCTGGGGGCAGAGAGATCCCCTTTCTCAGTACCCAGCTCAGTCAAGAATGCCCCACTTCTGGGCTCACAAGAGGGCAGATGCTCAGTGCTTTCAATTTTCACATCCAAGTCTGGGGGCAAGTCTGTCTAGGGGAAGACCAGGATCTGGCATCGGGCACCCTGGAGACCCATAGGTATCTTCTGATGAGACTGCCTTCAAATGATAAACTAATCCAGACATTGGCCCTCCAAGCGAGTATTTTAGAGCTGTTCCTGGTACTTCTTTTGCTATAAAAAAAGAAACACTCCCCAAATTTACCCTAATTTCATATAGGCATTTTAGAACTGTAAGGGGAAAAAATAATTTTCTCCTTCATGCTTCATGAGTTTTTAGGTAAGACTCTCTACAACAAAAGACAGATTAACAAGAGAAAAACAAACAAGTTTAATAATATGTACACCTCCTGTATACATGAATGATAACTCAGAGAAATAAGTAAATCTCTAGAGTAGATCCCAAAGAAAGAGTTTAAATTTCACCCTTAAATACCATCATTCTCTGAAACAAACAATAAAGAATATGGCCATAAACACAGCAAGGTTTATTATGCAGGTTTTAGTTGATATCTTCTCCATTGATTAAGGGTGTCTTGGCTGAGTGGTGACTCAAGCCTATAATCCCAGCACTTTGGGAGGCCCAGGTGGGAGGATAATTTGAGCCCAGGAATTCAAGACCAGCCAGGGCGGCATAGTGAGATCCTGTCTCTACAAAAGGTAAAAAAAAAAAAAAAAAAAAAAAACAGAAATAAAAATAAAAAGAATGTTTAGAGATTTAGTCTTCCTGGTGTGAGAGGGAAACACCCTTGCAAATGGAGATTTCATTTATAGACATAAATTTCTTTTACAAAAGGGTAACTTTTCAGAACTTCACCTGTGTCTGCAGTTTCTCAAGATAACCAGCTCAAAATAATCTTATACCAAAAACGCATATTTGGGAGTTGTAAATTCTGGTCTCTCGCAGTCCTGTATTAAGAGGGCATGCCCTGAGCCCCATCATAACTTATCAGAACACTTAATTCATGAAAAAAGAGTTTGTAAGATAACCTTTGTTTCTCCCCCACTGGATCCTTCTCTAGTCCTGTGAAGAGATTCAAAACATATCACCTCAAAATATGCAACTTTGGCATATCGATTCTTTTGAGCTAAAAGAAATTGTGAACTAGTCAATGTGGGAAAACATCTTTACTTCTCCTCAGCTAAAATAATGTACAAATGTCCTCTTTTGTAAAGGAAATTTACATTTATAAAGGATGTTTTCATTAGTAAAGGTATCTGTAGGAAGAAGAGAGCTACTCAGAGATGACTTTTATCACTTGAGAGACTTTTATCTGCATAGCAAGGCAACCACCATTCACCATACATTTCCTCCCCTCCCCTTCCTGTAATTTGTCTCCACCACCCTGCAGGAACCCCAAACCCTTATTCCTTCCTGTATCTCAGGGTGTAACTGTGATAGGTTCATTGTCTGATAGGCAGCAAGTCAACACGTCAACACCAGGTTGCAGTAGAGAAAGAGGTTAAATCATAGGGCCACTGAATGAGGAGACAGGAGGAAACCTCAAATCCATCTCCCTGAGGAGTTTGGGGCTAGGGATTTTAACTGTGAAGATCATTGATGGATCAGAGTGTGCATGGGGAAATTATGGGACAGGGAGATAAGGAAACTGTATTCTCATGCTGATTCAGTTCTTCTGTGGGGATCTTCAAATGGTTGGCATCAGCTGTTCCACTGGAATTCAGGATCTGAGAAACCTCTTAAGCAATTCTTAAACAAACGTTTTATGATTCCAACATCAGAAATTCTATCTGTAAGAACAATGGGGATACAAATTAATTCTTAAACAAAAGCCTTGTGATTCTAACATCAGAAATCCCACCTATAGGAACAGTGGGGATGCAAATGGTCATTATCTAGTGCTACATGACTTTCAGTTACCAGGAAGTGGGCCAAAGTACAGCCTGATTAATGCTTAATTATAACAATGTTTCTGTCCAGAATGCTCGTTAACCCTGTGAGGACAGTTTCAAGGGTGATACATAAATCTCAATCATCTGGCTGCTTCTCTGAGTCTCATATTGTTGTGGGACTTCATGCATACATACATAATTAGAATTGTTTTTCTCCTGTTAAATCTCTTAATGTCAATTTAATTCATAGACAAGCCAAATAACCTAGAAGGATAGAAGGAACATTTTGCCTCTCCTGTAATTGAAAAGTGCCCTTCTCCACAATCCCCACCCTTAGTTTCAGAAACTCTTAAATCCAACCCCTTCTCTGCCAGTCTCCCCTTAGACCTCCAAGAGATACCCCAGTATCACCTACTCCATCAATCTAGTTCTCTTTCTCTATACCCTGGCTTATTTGGGGTTCTCCCGGACCTCAGGGCGTAGCTTTCAGAAAGGTGTAGGCTTGAGGTCAGGAGGTCAAGACCAGCCTGGGCAATATAGTGAGACCCCATCTCTGCAAAAAAAAATTTTTTTAAATAGTTGGGTATGTTGGTACACACCTGTAGTCCAAGCTTCTGGGAGGCTGAGGTAGGAGGATTACTTTAATCCAGAAGTTTGAGACTGCAGTGAGCTATGATCATGCCACTGCACTCGTGAGACACTGTCTCCTCAAAGAAATTTTAAAGGGAAAAGGAAAAGCTTAGGAACCAGTGTCAAGGCCCAGCACTAGAGTTTTGCAGGAAGGTAGGAAAGGAAAATAATGTTTCCCCTACCCTTTTAGGTTTCCTGGTTGAGAGGGGCAGGTGCTGCTGCAAATTAGACTAACAAAGGAAAGACTAACAAGAGAAAAACAAAATTTCATTAATGTGTACATCATGCATACTTGTGAGACAAACTCAGAAATGAGTAATTAAAAGGGGTGGTTAGAACTTGGGGCTTATCATTATTCTCAGCAAACTAACACAGGAACATAAAACCAAACACCAAATTTTCTCACTTATAAGTGGGAGGTGAACAATGAGAACATAGACACATGGATGGGAACAGTGCACACTGGGGCCTGTCAGGATTGCAGGGGAGAGCGGAGAGCATCAAGATAAATAGCTAATGCATGTGGGACTTAATGCCTAGGTGATGGGTTGATAGGTGCAGCAAACCACCATGGCACACATTTACCCATGTAACAAACCTGCACATCCTGCACATGTATCCCAGAACTTAGAATAAAGTAAAATAAAATGTTTTTAAAAAAAGAACTTGGGGTTTATATAGCATCTTAACAAAAGAACAATACATTTGTAGAGATGTGACAAAACAAACAAAAAGGGGTTTAGGGCCTTGCACAGTGGCTCACGCCTATAATTACAGCACTTTGGGGGTTCAAGGCAGGGGAAACACTTGAGCCTAGGAGTTCAAGATCAGCCTGAACAACATAATGAGACCCTATCTCTATCATACATACATACATTAGCCAGGCTTGGCAGTGCATGTCTGTAATCCCAGCTACTTGGGAGGCTGAGGTGGGAAGATTGCTTGAGCCTGGAAGATCTAGGCTGCAGTGAGTCATGATCACACCACTGCACTCCAGCCTGAGTGACAGAGCAAGATCCTGTCTCAAAAAAGAAAAAGGAAAAGCAACATGGGCTTAGGCTTGTAGGGGCATCAAGCTGTAGGAGGTGAATTTATGCAGAATCTAATGGAAGGTAAGGCTACTTAGTAAGGTTTGTTTGGGTAGAGTCTTCCTCAGTGCCATCTTGTTTCTGGGATAAGGTCGTTATCCCATTTCTGGTATGGGAGGTGGAGGCGGGGACAATTTCCCAAGGGAAATTTATCTTCTGCTTTTGAAACCTGCCCAATTGTCCCATGGAAGTAATATTTATGGGGTTTTGAATAAACACAGAAGTTGACCCTCCTGCCGATCTTTTTTCTTGAGACAGAGTTTCGCTCTGTTGTCCATACTGGAGTGCAGTGACATGACCTCACCTCACTGCAACCTCCGCCTCCTGGGTTCAAATGATTCTCATGCCTCGGCCTCCCAAGTAGCTGGGATTACAGCATGCACAACCACACCTAGCTAATTTTTGTATTTTAAGTAGAGATGTGGTTTCACCATGTCAGCCAGGCTGATCTCAAACTCCTGACCTCAGGTGATCTGCCCACTTTGGCCTCCCAAAGTGCTGGGATTACAGGCATGAGCCACTGCACCCAGCCTCAGTCTTAACATTTGAAGCTTACGTTTGTCTCATCTGAGTTCCTTCCTCAAGAAACCAACCCTTTGGCTGGGCACATTGGCGTGCACCTATAATCCTGGCACTTTGGGAGGTCAAAGTGGGCAGATGGTTTGAGACCAGAAGTTTGAGACCAGCCTGGGCAACATGGTGAAACCCCATCGCTACCAAAAAAAAAAAAAAAAGTACAAAACGTTAGCCCAGCGTAGTGGCAGGCACATGTAGATGTAGTCCTACCTACTCAGGGGACTAAGGTGGGAGGATTGTTTGAGCCTGGGAGGTCAAGGTTGCAGTGAGCCATGATCTCATGCCACTGCATTCCCACCCTGGCAACAGGGTGAGACCCTGTCTCAAAAAAAAAAAAAATTATAAAAATAAAAATAAAAGAAACCAACCCTCAGGCAAGAAACTGAAACTCATCAAATGACCACATTCAGATAATGAGACACCAGGACCCTCATTCATCACAATTGCTTCCTTACCCCTCCCTAATTCCTGTTTTCCTTGCCTTCCTCGGTATGTAAGTCCCCTAATTTTAGTCCATTGGAACAGGGACTTGAGACTGTACCTCCTGTCATCCTGGCCCGCAGCACCTGATTAAAGCCTTCTTCTCTGGCAATACTCATTGTCACAGTGATTGGCATTCTGTGTGGTGAGCAGCAGGACCATGACTGAATCCCTCACTTTTTGGTAACACTCTCAGGCATACGGGGAAGGGCAGAGAGCTTACCCTGGGTCTGCTTTTCTCAGTTGCCTTCAGTTCAAAAGAATCCTTGTGCAGAGTGGCATATTTTGGGGTGGCAGACTCTGAACCCCTTCAAGGGCCTAGGCTGCTTTGAGGACTGCAGCAGTAATGTAGGTTAAAACTGGTTTTAAATTGGATGGAGAACCCAGCCACCTTTTAAACAAACATGTTTCTAGGACAAAGCATGTCCCAGGTTCCAAATAAGTGACATACAAGGGAACCTTCAGAACACAGCACTGTTGGCAAGATGGAAACCCCTGTCTCTGCAATCTCCAGTTAGTATCAAAGAGGGTGCACTGGAGTGAGTGCTGTCCTAGGAGAGTGGGATTCTAGTTCCAACTTCTACTCATCTCATCCAGAGCTTCAGATAACTCATCAATAAAAAGGCATACTACCTTTAACGTCTTCCTAACCAGAAATTGGGAGAAAGAACCAGGTTATCTCCTGGAATTCCAGTGGTTATGGAAAATTAAAGTGGGGTTCAAGAGGTTGATTTCCTGCTGTGAAGAATTCCTGCTTTGAATGACTTATGGAGTTTTGGCGGTGGGGGTTGGGGGTGGTGGTTCCATGCAGACTAAAAGGACCCTCCTTCCCAGAGTGGTTTATTAATTCAAGGATCACAGCAGAAAGGAGAATCTGCACTGGGTTGGGTGGAAGGAAGCACTTGCCTGAGGGCTGGGCCCAAGAATCCAAAGTTCACAAAGGGACTAGGAGTGCCTGTTAGTCTATGAATGGCTTAAATCAATTTGTTTTTTGCTTTAGTATTTCCTGTTTCTCAAATCAAGAGCCCTAATGCATCTCAATAGTCTTAAAGTAGCCATTTGCCTTCTTTCCAAAGAGCAGTCATTTACCACCTGCAGGTTTGTATTAACATAAACTATGCAGACAGCTTTCTGTTCTAGCAAAAAGCCTCTCTATAGCTTAAGGCAATCAGACATTCTTCTTAAGAAAGGCAGAATTAATTAACTGCAGAAAAACTGACATTCTGCTCAGACACACTCTTGAAGGAAAATTATCCTGAATGGGTTTGTAACTCATTCATTTACACAATTTTTGTTGTTTTAAAAATTCAGAGAGCATTAAAAGTTCAGAGGTTACAGTGTCATAAAAATTGCCTTGGGTAAGGTGTTAAACATTGACACAAAATGAACATCATCCTTGTCCTGTGTTTATTACAAACATTCAAGCTGCTCCTAAGGATTCCTTAAGGCACATTGAACAATTAAACTTCAAGGCGTATTTTCATGTTGCTAATTACCTCTTAATATAACTTTTTGTGATTGAGCTTCATTAGCTCAATCAGTTGGAAATGGGGCAGATTTCAAAGAAAACTGTTGTTTAAACAGATTGCTGGATTTGAGTCTACTCAGTAGAGTGCCTTGGCAAAGGCCTGGAGGTACTAGGAGAGACAGTGACAGGGAGGCTGGGATTAATAAAACCTGGCAAACAGAGCAGTGGTCTTGGAATGCAGAAGTCATAGGTTCAAGTTTCTTCTGGGTAGGAAAGGGTGATCGGTTAATTTATTGTTCAAAATGATAGGGACAGGAGGCAGGGAAATTCTGGGCAGAAAATGGCAGTCCCCAGTGAGCGGCCCAACCTCAGGCCTGGAACTGCAGCCCAAAGGGAGAACATGCATTCCTATTTTCCAGCTCAAATGTTGCCTTTTCCAAAACCATCCATGGCCCACCCCATCCCCCATCCTGTGCCCATAAACACCCCAGGCTCTGCCAGAAGAGGGAGGAGAAGAGAAGCCGCGGGATGTCGGAGACTACAATTGGACGTCAGGGAGAAGCAGCTTGACTTCAGAGGAATGGCTTGATGGTGTAGCTTCAGAGAAGAGTCTGGCCAGGGTGGCTGGACTCTGGGGGAAGATTATCTTCCTGCTTCATCCCCTTTTCAGCTCCCCTTCCTGGTGAGAGCCACTTTCATTGGCAATAAAAGCCCTCACATTTACCATCTCTAATTTGTTCATGGGACTTCATTCCTCCTAGATGCCAGACAAGAACTCAGGTGCGGGTGAAAAAGGCTGTCACGCTGACACTCCACTTAGCTGTAAACACTTAAGTCGTCTGTGGGTGGCAAAGCTAAAAAAGTATTCTTTTAGCACTCTTGTGACACTCTTTCTGGTGGTTCAGAGGTTGCAGGCATCCCCCAAGATGCTGCCATGGGGCCACACAGAGTTTTGCTCCTGCCAGCACCCGAAAGTACTTGTTCTGGCTCCTGCACCTGCTCACCTGCCCTCCCCATCCTGTGAGGGTTGGAACACAGTGTGACCGAGTGAGTGGAGTCCACCCCTGCCAGCACCAAAGCAGCCAGCTAGTTCCAGCTGTCAGGCACTCCAGTTCCCACCCACACAGGGTCCATGGAAACTTTCTGTTTCAAAACCCAGGTACTACTAAGAGTTTCATGTTTAGCCTAAAGCTGCTCCCTTACATATTTTAAGTTCAGCCTAAAGTTTTCTCAGTATATAGTGAACTATAACCTAACCAGATGTGTAAATAGACTGTAATCTAATATTGGGGCTCAGAAAACAATGCACCAAAATGAAGTCCTCAGCAGCAGCCTCAGAAACAGAAGCTTTTGTTTTCTTTTGTTTTTGAGACAGGATCTTACTCTGTTGCCCAGGCTGGAGTGCAGTGGTGTGATCATGGCTTACTGCCCTCTCAACCTCCTGGTCTTAAGTGAACTTCCCAGCTCAGCCTCCTAAGTAGCTGGGACTATAGAGGCATGCCATCACACCTAGCTAAGTTTTAATTTTTTTGTAGAGATGACGTTTTGCCATGTTGCCCAGGCTGGTCTCAAACTTCTGGCCTCAAGCAACTCTCCTGCCTCTGCCTCCCAAAATTCTGGGATTACTGACATGAGCCACCAGCACCCAGCCCAGAAATTTTTCTGACTTTCTCCTACCCTCCTTTCTCTCAGTCCCATTCTCCCCCAAGGCTAGCCATAGACACTAAACTTCCTCTTCCCCAAGACCTTTTCCCTTGAAGGCCAGTCATAAAACCTAAAAATATTCTATTTAAAACTGGCCATAGGCTGGGCATGGTGGCTCACACCTGTAATCCCAGTACTCTGGGATGCCAAGGCAGGCGGATCACTTGAGGTCAGGAGTTTGACACCAGCCTGGCCAACATGGTGAAACCCCATCTCTACTAAAAATACAGAAATTAGCCTGGCATGGTGGCATGCGTCTGTAGTCCCAGCTACTTAGGAGGCTGAGGTAGGAGAATCACTTGAACCTGGGAAGAGGAGGTTGCAGTGAGCCAAGATGCCCCAGTGCACTGCAGCCTAGGTGACAGAGAGAGACTCTGTCTCAAAAGAAAAAACAACAACAAAATAAAACTGGCCATAAATAAATTATCTGATCCCCATTCCAGAGAAGAGTCCTGCCCCACACTCAGAAGAAAGGAGTGTGTGCTCAGAGAAGCCAAGGAGAATCTAGACAGGCAGGCCTTATTGGGTTTCCCCACTAAGTCTACTGAAACCACCTTTGCAAAATTATAACTAAAGAAATTATGACAGTGAAAGATATCAGACCTAACCAACTCCATCTTACTTCCAATGTCTCAACTGTCTTTGTCCATTCCTGGGCACAGGCCAAACTGGCCTTGGGAAGGAATTTATAGTTTAAATAATACCTCTTTCCAAAAGCTAAACTGTTCTTGTAAAATGAATGAAATGCTACCAACCATAAAGTAATGATGAGAGGGGCTGGAATGCTAAATATTACCAGCCATTATTCTGGAAGTCATAAGATTTGCAACTTCCCCAAATATTCCTGAAGATAACATCACTATTAGGAAACTAAGATTGGCCTGTTGAGATATCTTTTCAAGCTTTTGCATTTCTAAAACCAGATGGCCCCAACTGGACCTGTCAACCAGTTCTGCGGCCCTCACCCAGGAACTGACTTAGTATAAGAGAACAGCTTTGACTCCCTGTGATTTCATCCCTGAGCCAACCAATCAGTACTCCTGACTCACTGGCCACCTACCCACCAAATTAGCCTTAAAAACTCTGATCCCCGAGTTTTCAAGGAGACTGATTTGAATACTAATAAAACTCTGGTCTCCTGCACAGCCGACTCTGCGTAAATTACTCTTTCTCTATTGCAGTTCCCCTGTCTTGGTAAATCGGCTGTGTCTAGGCAGTGGGCAAGGTGAACCCTTTGGGTGGTTATACTATTAGTGGTAAATCATACCCTTTTTGTCCAATCATATTTTTACATGGCTATTCATACTTTGTTGAAGCTAAGCATAAAAGTGGACAGTTTCTCCTGTATCTTAGTGTTTTCATCCTGAAGGCTCCCATGTATATGCATTAAATACACTTGTATACCTTTATCTCCTATCAATCAATCTGCCTCATGTCAGTGATTTTCAGTGAACTCACCAAGTTTCAACCAATCAAAGGCAGCCCACTGTTCAAATCTTGTTCAAATAAGGCAAATGTCAAGTTGAAACTACCTTTGCGAAAGTTCTATCATTGGGGGGGGGGTGGGGGAGTGGGGAACAGTAAGCTAAACTAACCCAATCCCCATCTTGCCTTTTTCTTAATTATTCCTGGGCTATTGGACCAAGCTAATTTTGAAAAACATTAAGGCTATAGTTTAATAATAGGCCTTGCCCAAAATGTAACCAATTTTGTAAAACTAATGGGAAGCCCTCAAGCTGGGGGAAGGAGCGGAACCTGAGTCCTGTTAAGGTGCAGACATAAGCAATTGTCAGCCATTATTCCTGAGGTTATACAATATGCAACTTCCCTAATTACTCCTGCAAATAACACCACTATTGTAGATTGGCCTTTTCAGATATCTTCATAGGTTTTTGTGTGTTTGACACTCATGGCTCCACCTGGACCACCCACCCAGCTCCTATGGCCCCACCAAGAAGCAATTCAGCCCACCAAAAGATAGCTTCCACCTCCAATGAATGATTTCGTCTCCGCCCCAGCCAATCAGCAGCAAGCACCTGTTACCTGGTCACCCCCACCCCTTCCCCCAAACTGCCTTTGAAAAACCCCTAACTTATGAACTTTAAACAAGATGATTTGAATAGGAACTCTATCTCCCATGTGTTGTGGCTGGCCTCCTGTCTATTAAACTTTCTCTACTACAATGCCGCAGTCTTTCTTTATGCAGCGGGCAGGAAAAACCCCTTGGACGATTACAAAGCTGTTACCAATCCAGCTGTTTCTGTACCTCACTTCCATTTTCTATATCTCTCTTTCCTTTTTTTATCCATAAATCCTCTTTGTCCATGTGGCAGTACAGGAGCCTCTCTGGACCTATTCTGGTTTGGGGAACTGCCTGATTCACAAATCGTTCTTTCCTCAATTAAACTCTGTTACTTTTTTTTTTGAGAAAGATTCCCCCTCTGCCACCCAGGCTGGAGTCCAGTGGCACGATCACGGCCCACTGCAGCCTCGAACCCCCAGGCTCAGGTGGTTCTTTCGCTTCAGCCTTCCGAGTAACTGCGACTACAGGTGCATGCCACCACACCCAGCTAATTTTTAGTATTTTTTGTAGAGATCAGGTTTTGTCATGTTGCCCAGGCTGGTCTCGAATGCCTGGGCTGAAGTGATCCACCTGCCTTGGGCTCCCAAAGTGCTGGGATTACAGGTGTGAGCCACTGTACCTGGCCAAACTGTTAAATTTAATTTGTCTAAAGTTTTAACAAGAGTAAAAGGGGGTGCTTACTGAATGGGGTGCCAGGCATAAATAATTGGACAGTCCTAATTAAATCAGGCTCTTTAGCAGCTTTGTGACTTTATAAAGCCATTGACTTTTCTGAGCCTATTTCTTCACTTTACAAGGAAGATAACAGTGTTTGACGTTACCAATCATGGAGATACACAAAAACGTACTTTATAAATTGTAAAGCATGGGAAAATGTGAGGTACTATCGTATTTGATAAAGCAGAGTCAAGTTTACTGTTTACTCTTGAGATACTGGAGGTACAAATGGATAATTGCCAAACTGTATAAAGATAGTATTTTGACTCACAACCTGTCCAGAAAACCAACCCCTATTGACGATAACCAGCCCAGGAAGTCTGTTAAAAATCAGACTTTCAGGAAGTCACTTGTTGTCTCTAGTGACAAGCCAGGAAGCTGAATAATAACTTGTGTCACAATCGGCCCCAAATGGCCAGGACTTGAATAATAATTGACAGATTCTGTCAGTTTTTTTTCTCTACTTCCAACTTAGGACCAACTAGGGAAAGCCAAATATGCATTCCCAATCAAACACACAGGATTCCCTGCTTCTAGGTAGCCTCCTACAGCTTTCTCAGGTCAACAGCCTTCCTGAGGCCATACCTAAAGCTTTCCTTTTTGCCCACTATAAAGCTTGCACACTTCTCTCCACCTTTGAGTTTCTGCTAAAACTCAGTGATGGTGGCTGATTCTCTTGCTGTAGCAGCTCTGAATAAATAGGCTTTGCTTTTCTCAGGCTGGGGGATGGAGCCGAACCTGAGTCCTGCTAAGGTGCAGACATAAACTATTATCAGCCATGGCCGGGCCCGGTAGCTCACGCCTGTAATCCCAGCACTTTGGGTGGCTGAGGCGGGCGGATCACGAGGTCAGGAGATCAAGACCATCCTGACTATGGTGAAACCCCGTCTCTACTAAAAATACAAAAAATTACCCAGGCGTGGTGGCAGGCGCCTGTAGCCCCAGCTACTTGGGAGGCTGAGGCAGGAGAATGGCGTAAACCAGGGAGGCGGAGCTTGCAGTGAGCCGAGATCGTGCCACCGCACTCCAGCCTGGGTGACAGAGCGAGACTCCGTCTCAATAAATAAATAAATAAACAAACAAATAACAATTGTCAGCCATTATTCCTGAGGTTATATGATACGCAACAAGATATATTTATTTCCATATTTGACCCCAATTAGGGTTTTTATTAATCTGAAAGAATTTGGTAACAACCCTAGGTGCCCTTTAAAGGCCTCCAATTGGTTACACCCTAGGAAGGATTGGCCAGTGACCAATCAGAGGCTGAAGTGGAAACTTCTGTCTTGTTTTCACAGGGCAAGGATGTGGCCTATGTGCTGCCTAATCTTGCCTAGAACTGCCTGCGCCTGCTGCTCTTTTGTTTATGCCTTTACCCTTGGTTACCCTAATTCCCCATTCTCCTGCCTTATAGCCATGGGACTGACTAAAAGTTAACCCAACACTGTAATCCCAGCACTTTGGGAGGCCGAGGTGGGTGGATCACTTGAGGTCAGGAGTTCGAGAACAGCCTGGCCAACATGGTGAAAACCCGTCTAAACTAAAAATACAAAAAAATTAGCGGGGTATGGTGGCACATGCCTATTATCCCAGCTACTACGGAGGCTGAGGCACGAGAATCACTTGAACCCAGGAGGTGGAGTTTGCAGTGAGCCGAGATCCCACCATTGCACTCCAGCCTGGGTGACAGAGTGAGACTCCGTCTCAAAAAAAAAAAAAAGTTAACTCAACATGTGTACCACCATTATGTCAGCATTCCCCAAAGTCTAATGAAAAGTAGATATGTTCCCAGGGTAGCAAAAATGTCCTAGAAAAAGGATGCTGAAGCTTCTCAAGCAAGGACACAGTAGTCCCTCTATCCATAGTTTCACTTTCTATGGTTTCAGTTACCCGCAGTCAACTGCAATCCAAAAATATCAAATGGAAAATTCCAGAAATAAACAATTCCAATACATTTAAAGTTGTGCGCCATCTGAGTGGTGTGATGAAAACTCTTGCCTTCTGGCTCTGCACCTGAGATGTGACTCATCCCTTCATCTAGCATATGCTAGATACACTATCCACCTATTAGGCACTTAATAGCAGATTAAGTGTCCTGGTATTGCCGTGCTTGTGTTCAAGTAACCTTTATCTCATTTAATAATGGCCCCAGAGTACAAAGCAAAAATCATAATGCTGGCTATTCAGATATGCTAAGGAAAAGCCATAAAGTGCTTCCTGTAAGTGAAAAGGTAAAAGTTCTCAACTTAATAAGAAAAGAAAAAAAATCATATGCTGAGGTTGCTGAGATCTAAAGTAAGAATTCTTATCTGAGAGACCAAAATAGATGCCCCTTTGTCAACTAAGACAGACTTTCAAGTTAAGGAAACAAAGTTACCCAAGGGTTGAGTTACCTACTGGTTCAGGGCCTGGCTAGCACAGCAAATTTCTAATTTCCTCCTCCTCTAAATGTCCTAACAATAGGAGCTATCAGATCCTTCCGAACTCTGATTTACAACCCAGGCCTAATTACAACTCTAATTGGATGGCGGGGCACCAAACATTCTTTTCTGATAAGAAATTACAGACTTTAAGCCAGTTTTAGTCAGTTTATAGAGGCTGCGCACAAACTTTGTGTTCTGTCATTCATCTTTTGATGTAAAGAGCCAAATTTCACCTTGTGTTAAGGCTAACACCCCCCCCCCCAAGTGAACGTAGGAGGTATGTTACATATGTGTTTACCCATTGCACATGCTCAGCTCCCCTCATAAATATGTATGGCTTTTCCCTCAAACCTGCTGAATATGTATGACTCTATTGTGTGATACAGGCCCTGTGAGGTATAAAACCCAACCTATTCTTCCCTCTTCAAAGGGAGAGCACCTCTTGTCCACACTGGAGAGTATCTGTTTGTGGTTTGCAAACCAATATTGCCATAAAAGCTCTTCTTTCTACTATTTAGCCATTCTCATGGTCTTTGGATTATACAACAAATCTATCCATGAAGACAGGAAGGAAGAGAAGAAGGAAAAAGAAATTCATGCTAGTTTTGCTGTTGCACTTCAAACAGAAAAAGCTATGGCCACAATGTGTGACAAGTGCTTAGTTAAGATGGAAAAAGCATTAGATATATGGGCAGAAAACATGAATAAAAATGTATGCCAACTGATGGCAATCAAGTTCAGTACTATCCTTGGGTTCAGGCATCTGCTGGGGGTGTTGGACCATATCTCCTACGGATGAGGAAGGCTACTGTATTTATATTTCCTGTGGTGCAAGCACAACCCATAAAGATTAGCAGAGCTTGAGCCTTCTCATAGGTACCCTGGAGGCATTTGCCTTCTGGGTCAGAGGACCCCAGCACAGAAGGGGCTTAGGGTGGTTGGTGGTCAGAAAACGTTATGCTGGAAGAAATCATCTTGCCTTGGACACAGAATCCTTCATTCAGAACAAAGACTACATTTCCCATCCCCCCGCTTGCACGTAGGTGTGGACGTTATGGCCAATGAGATGTGCGGCATTTGTGCAATTCAGAGATCCTGCAGGACCTCCTTCCCTAGAGAGGTTTTGTAACTCCACTTCCAGACTTCCAGAGGTTTGTTTTCCCTCTTTAGCATCTCCTCCTTCCTTAATCCTACAGAAGGCAGAAGCAGCAGAATGGGAAGAAATCAGATAGTAGACCATGTCCCCTTCCATAAAGATCCCTTGGTCATACCCAAGTTAAGGAAGAAGGAGAGCATTGAATTGGATGTGAAATTGAAGCTTCTCACTGGACTAGGCTAGATTTTTAATACCTGACTGTGACTAAGAAGGTTTGAGATCTGTCCAAGATGATATTAAAGAACAGAAAATAGGTACTCAATGGATATTGGTTCAATGACACTGAGCTATTAAGTACATCCAGATTTTTACATGTTCCACTTTCTTAAAATGCAGGTACACTTGTATGTTGTATAGAATTTCTATAGGTTGGGGAGAAAACACCAGAATTAAGGCAACATTTACCAAAAAAAGACACCAGTAGTCAAAAATACATCATTCTAAACTTCAGTATCCTACAGCATGCAGGAGCCTATCCTACTCTAGGGGGAGGTCCTAGTCTAGAGGGAGGTCCTACTCTAGGCTTCCAGTGTGTCTTCTTTATCATTGAACACACAGAATAATGATGTCAATCGATAACAGAATGAATCATTTTATAGGAAAGTTGTTTTCTTTTTTGCCTCTCCCCCCAAAATATTTTATTAATCTTTTCATCAAGCAAGCTTCTATCCTCAAACTTTCCTCTACACTTTAAAATGTTTGAAATGTAATTTCTGTCCATATGTCCAGCAAAATGGAAGTCTGGAAGTGGAGTTACAACCTTCTAAGCATTAATCCAGTAGGAAACGGCTTTATTCCATGTGATTTGAATCTTTAAATGTAAAGGATGGGTTAAACAATGGCTCATTTCGTAACAGATGCTGACACCTACTGGGCAGATTTTACATTAAATGTTCGATATGTTTTGGCCCAAAAAAAGAAATGAAATGTTCCTGGTTCTTGGAAGGTAAAATCTTGGGTTTGGAAGGGCAAGGGCATGAGGGCATTCTGGCCCCAGGATGGTGGGAGCATAGCCACTGGGAAATAAAGACTCAAGGATGATAAAAAGGACTCAGGAAAAAAATCATGGGGTAAGTTCTGGAATGCCATCAGATAGTTGGCTCCAGAATTCCAACCTTGCCAATCTAAAGCCCTTCCTCTTCTGGAGTTTCTCATCTGCTTCTAAGGTTTTCTTTTTCTAGGTGTATGGCTCTATTTTCAAACTGAACTTTGAGGAAGAACTACCCTCCAAGCCAACTCAAATAAATGTGCCCCTACATCATTTTCTGGGCATTCCTGTGACACCTGGTCATCATCAATATTATTGCTGATATTTTTTGAGTACTTACATTGTACTTCTGCACTAAGTCTTCATATTATAGTGGAGAGACCTTGGAGTCAGGTTACCCGAGTGCAAACACTGGCTCTGCCATATGTTAATAGACATTCTATGACTTTGGTCAAATGACAATCTCCTTACCTCAAAAATGGAGATAATGATACTGTCTACCACATAGAGATCTTGTGAGATTTTAAAGTGTTCACATACATAAATTACTCAAAACAGTGTCTGGTATAAGTGCCATACAAATGTTGGTATTGTTACCTTAATTAATCTTTACAATAAAACTGAAATAAACACTGTTATTTTGTAAAATTAGAAAACAATCGTGGTGTTTGAGTTGGAAATGTTTTCAGCTTTAAGTAACAGAAAACCTAACTAATGGTGACTTAAATTATATTCTTTCTTTCTCTCTCTCTCTCTCTCCTATAACAAGCTTAATGAGCAGTCCAGAGGTAGGTGGCTGCTGGCACTGGCTCATTATTCAGTGATGTCAGGGCCAGTGTCTTACATACTTTCAAGGTCTTTCCCTCATGGTCATAAGAGGATTATCCCAATTCCAGGGATCATATCTGTTCAGCAAGAAGAAGGGCACTGGTTCCATCTGCCCTTTTATTAGAAAAGCAAAAGCATTCCCAGAAACTCTCCCATTAACTTCTACTTATGTTCTATTGGCAAGAACTGTGTCACCTGGCCACTCCTGACTCCAAAGGGGCATGGGAAAGTGGGTATTTTACCTTTTCAGACTCTAAAGTAGAAGGCAGTAAGGGAGAAGAGAATGGGAATGACCATTGGGTCAGCCAGAGATTGGCACCTGCCACACTAAAGAGAAGATAAACCATTTGCTTAGGTCAGATAGCAACCAAGAGATGGTGCAGCATTCAAGCCCAGGTAGCCCAGCTTCTGGCCTCCTGATAGTTTGGATATTTATGCCTTCTTCCAAATCTCACGTTGAAATGTGATACCTGATGGAGGCGGGGCCTAGAGGGAGGTATTTGGGACATGGGGGCGGATCCCTCATGAATGGCTTGATGCCCTCCCCATGTAACAAGTTCACAAGACATCTGGTAGTTTAAAAGAGCCTGGCACCTCCCCTCTCTCTCTTGCTCTCTCTCTTCCCATGTGACACACTGGCTCTCCTTCCCTTCTGCCATGATTGTAAACTTTCTGAGAACTCATTGGAAGCAGATGCCAGCACCATGCTTCAGGTACAGCCTGTAGAACTGCGAGCCAAATAAACTTCTTTTCTTTATAAATTATCCTGCCTCAGGTATTTCTTTCTAGCAACGCAAACTGGACTAACACAGAAAATTGGTACTGAGAAGTAGCGTGTTGCTATAAAGATATCTGAAAACATGGAAGCAGGCTTTGGGACTGGGTAAAGGGCAGAAGTTGGAAGAGTTTAGAGGACTCAGAAAAAGACAGTGAGATGAGGGAAAGTTTGGGACTTCTCAGAGACTGGTTAAATGGTTGTGACCAAAATGGTGATAGAAATACAGACAGTGAAGGCCAGGCTCAGATGGAAATGAGGGAGTTATTGAGAGTAGGAGTAAAGGTCACCCATGTTATGCCTTAGCAAAGAAAGAAATTTTTTCTGCCATATTTCCTAGGATATCAGCCTTAAGTTCAAACTTCTATAGATCTCTACAGCCTCGACATAATGTAGCCAAGCCTCTCTTTCTTCCTCTATCTGGGCAAAATTCCCCTAACATCTCCCATTCTTAACTATTTCATGTCCTTTTTCCTCCTTTCTTCCTTTTTAGTCCATGCTTCTCCTTTTCCTGCTTTCCTGGCTTGCACCTGGAGCATGGTGCCACCATAACCTATTATACTTTCCCAGATCTAGTATCTGATTGCCTCTCAGTCACTTGCAGACCATCATGGCATGTGAAAGAGAAAGTAGTAGATTCATTTTATTTTGGTTTATTCTAGGAGTATTAGCATTTTAATAGAGCATGTCTTAGATAAAATAATTGTTACTGAACCCCAAAATAGCATCACATGGCTAGGAGACTGTTCTGCTCATTCATAAAAGCCATTTGTTTTTTGTGGTAAAATATATGTAACATTAAATTTACCACCTTAACCTTTCTAAAATTACAGTTCTTTGGCATTAAGTACGTTCACATTTTTGTGCAATCATCACTACCTTCCATCTCCAGAACTTTTTTATCTTCCTCACCTGATCTCTGTACCCATTAAGCACTAAGTTCCCATTTCCTGCTCCCCTGCCCCCGTGCCTGGCAACTACCTGTTCTACTTTCCATCTCTATGATTTTGACTGAAAATAGCCTCGTTTTGCCCTGTTCAGAAGAACAAGTTCAGGATTCCTCTGTGTGAATTGCAAGTGTTACACAGTGTCCTGTGTATCTAGGTGGACCCGCTCATTCATGCGTGGACCCATTGCTGGCAGGCAGTCCTGGTGATAAGCCTAAATGACCATGTGTCATGCCAAAGAAGAGAAGGGGGCTGAAAGAGAAGGCCTTCCCGCCTCTACCCCTGTAAACTCCCTTCAGACTCATTAATTCTCTGACTCCATGAAAAGGAAACTTGGACTGAGGAATACTAAATGTGTTAATAGAAAACCCACATTGCTGAAGCAGATGTAGCCAGTATGTCCGGACATGAATTACTGAGAGTTAAAACCAGGTTCATGCATAATAATATTGATGAAATCTAGCCTTTTCACTAAGGCAATGGCCCAGAAAGCAGGAATGGTTCATGTAGAAGTGGAGAAGGTAGGCAGTGTTCTCTATGGCCAAAGTCACAAATGGGAAGCCTGCAGGACAGACTCAGCTCAGAGTTGTCTTGTTTAGCCTGCACAATGTATTTTTAAATGTGGTTCAAGGCCAGGCATGGTGGCTCCCACTTGCAAACCCAGCACTTTGGGAGGCCGAGGTGGGAGGACTGCTTGACCTCAGGAGTATGAGACCAGCCTGGGCAACACGGTGAGGTCCCATCACTACAACAAACAAGAATAAATTAGCCAGGCGTGTGTGGTCCCAACTACTTGGGAGGCTGAGGTGGGAGGATCACCTGAGCCTGAGAGGTCAAAGCTACAGAGAGCTATGATCACATCACTGCACTCCAGCCTGAGCAACAGAGACCATGTCTCAAAAAATAAAAATAAATATGATTCATTGGCAGATTTAAAAAATTTGATTTCCAGTTTCACTAGAAAAATCTGGCTATGCAGCCCTGGAGTCCTGCCTGGCAACAAAATAAGGCTCCTAGTCCTTGCTTCATTCATAAAGCTGGAACTACAACTGCCAACATCTCCCAGGCTCACATCCTCCCCACTGTGACACCAGAGGTGACAGAACTTTCTTGCTTAGTTCCATTTAGAAAAGTCCCTGGCCAGGTGCAGAGGCTCATGCCTGTAATCCCAGCACTTTGGGAGGCCAAGGCGGGAGGATCAGTTGAGCCCAGGACTTCAAGACAAGCCTGGGCAACATAATGAGACCCAGCTCTCATTTTTTAAAATATAGATTTTAAATAAATAGATAAGAAAAGTCCCAAAGAGTATTCTGAATGATCAGTCAATGTCCCATATCTACTGTAGTTGGCATAGAATGGGCAGGGTACTCTGATTAGCAGCTCCTACTAAAATTACAGGGTTGGCAAGTAGAGCAATCCCTCAAAACAAAGGAAAATACATTTTCAAAAAGGAATGGGAACACATGCTGGATAAATAAACCAACCAATGACCACCGCAAGGGATAGGTTGATAGTGTTTTGTTTATCTGTTTTGACATTTTAAATTTAGGTAAATAGCACAAACCTGAGATTATAGAAACACATAATTTCAAAGTTCCATAAAAGTCAACTAACCCACATCCTATCTAAGGTATTAATCATGTTTTTTGTTTGTTTGTTTGTTTTGTAGTATTCCCAACAAGGATCTTCCAGCAGGCACTTACACTACTTACTTCCTCCTTAAGCATTCTATTCCATTGTAAAATATTCCTAGTTGCTACACAGTTGTTTCCCAGAGTCAGGTAAACTCTGCCACCTTGGAGCTTCCACCAGTCAATGGCAGCTCCCACCCTCAGATGTGTCCATAATCAATCCCTTCAATTTTGCAGGTGACAGCTCATCAAATGTTTGAAGAGAGCTCTCATGTTCCTGAGTGAATCTTTTCTTTTCAGGCTAAATCTCAATCTCCTCCAACTATTTCTCATGTGGCAAGGGATTTACATCCCTTTGGACCTATCCAGTGAATTCTTTCAACATTCAACAATTATTTCCTGTGAACTTGCTTCATACCAATTAGTAAACTAGATATTGGGAATGAGATGGTGAGAAAAATAGGTTACAGGCCGGGCGCGGTGGCTCAAGCCTGTAATCCCAGCACTTTGGGAGGCCGAGACGGGCGGATCACGAGGTCAGGAGGTCGAGACCATCCTGGCTAACACGGTGAAACCCCGTCTCTACTAACAATACAAAAAACTAGCCGGCCGAGGTGGCGGGCGCCTGTAGTCCCAGCTACTCGGGAGGCTGAGGCAGGAGAATGGCGGGAACCCGGGAGGCGGAGCTTGCAGTGAGCTGAGATCCGGCCACATCACTCCAGCCTGGGTGACAGAGCGAGACTCCGTCTCAAAAAAAAAAAAAAAAAAAAAAAAAAAGAAAAATAGGTTACATTTCTCCTAATGGAGCATATAGCCCTGTAGATGAGGTAGATATTATATGAATACTACAACTACAAAGAAGTAATAGGTGTTACAAAGGAAAACTACAGGGTTATATGTTTCTCTCAAATTTAATTGCCAGAATCAAGTAAAATGCTTCATGTGTGGTCTTGACAACAGGAACACTGGGTAGTTTAACTATGTCCACAAATTCTTTGACCTTGCCTTCAAAAGATGGAGTCCTTCCCTCAAGTAAGGACTAGACTTCTGACTTGCTTCTAACAAATACAAAAAAGCATAAGTGACAGAATGTAACTTCAGAGACTGGGTCATAAAAGGCACTGCAGTTTCCTGCTTGCTCTCTCTTGGTTCTGGGAGAAGCCAGCTTCCTTGTCATGAGGAAGCTCAAAAAGCCCTCTGGAGAGGACCTATGTGGTGAGGAACTGAGCCTCCAGCCAACAGACAGTGAGAAATTGAAACTCCCTGCAGACAGTCACATGAGTGAGCTTGGAAGTGGAACCTCCAGCCCCAGTCAAGCCCTCAAATGGTTGAATCTCTGGCTGAAAGTTTTGTTGCAACCTCATGAGAAATCCTGAACCAGAACCCTCCCCGACCCCCTGCCGCCCACAATAAGCCACTCTCAAATTCCTGACCCACAGAAACTGTGAGATGACAAATATTTCGTTCAAGCTGCTAAGTTTTGAGCATAATTGATTATGTGGGTATGGGTAATTAATATAGTAAACAGAGTATAACAAATAAATGTCATCCTTAATTAATGCAATTCAAGCTCACATTGACTATTTTGGCTGCCATGTTACCCCAATGATTCATGTTGATTTTATAATCAAGTAATATTTCTCAATCTTTTTCTCTCATGTTCTGCTAAGATTTAGCCTATTGTTCCATCTTGCCAAAATCCTTCTGGAGTTTAATTCTCTTTCAAGGTAATTAGTTATCCCTATTGCTTTGTGCTGCTTCATGGAAGCAGCAATGACATAAAAAAATGCAAGGAATTGGGTAGTATTCTCAGATCTGCAGTGAATGAGTTGAGTGACAATGAACAATTATCTTAATCCCTTCAGTTTCAGTTTCTTAATGTGCAAACTGAGTATAACAATGCTGATTTCATGAGGCTCTGAGAGCAGACTAACTTGACACCAATTCCTCTCTCCAGGACTTTCCAGGTGAAGGGGACACTTTCCAACTGCACAGCATCTACTCATTCCCCCTTCCTCTGGTAACTGTCCTCTTTTCCTTTGGGGAACCACCCCTCCTACACTCACAGTCCATACGGTTAAGCAAGTTTGGACTCACCTTCCCAGCCCCAGGAATGGTGTTTACTTATGATGCAAGAGAAAACTCAATCATAAGTGCCTTAAACTGTCAAGATACTTATTGTACGGGTGAAGGAGATTTCTGCATTTGACCAATGGTTGAACAATATCAGACTCTAGGTCTGCATATCTGAGATTCTCATGGCCTTCTCCTCATTGTCATACTACAGTCTTTCCATTCTCACACATTAGTATCAAAGCAGGAAGTTGCTGGTGGGAGAAGAGGTATATTTATAGGGAGACTAGTTTTTCTTTTAACTAGAGAAGAAAAATCTTCCCTGAAAGTCCAGAAAAATCACATCTCCTATCACCTCATTGGCCAGACTCAGTCACAGGGAGAGAAACTGAGAAACTGAAAATTTGGTTTCAGGCTTTCAGTCAAAGGAGAAGAGAACCAGGAAACCCTGTTGGGTAGGTAGATAATAGAGCATACCATAGATGAAGATATGGCCCAGACTACCTAGTTAGCATATTCCATCCTCCAAGTCACAGCATGGGTGCATAGGTGGACACATAATCCCACACGGCTCCTTGAACATCAGAAATACGATAGCCACCTTGCCACCATTAGCAAGAAGCCTGTCTGAGAATGGTGTCTCCACAAAAGCAGGAGTGGAAGGCAAAGAGAAGCATATTCTTGTTGATCTCACTTGAGGGCCTTGTCATTGTCATGCCTGCACCAGCTATACTTCTTGGACCTGCTGGTAATGTGAGCCAATAAAATCCTTAGTCCAATGTGGTTAGATTACCACTCTAGTGACCCCCAAGGAACCAGGCCTCCTGATATTCATATCTTGTGTAACCTTCTGTCCTTGAATCTGGGCTGACCGTTTGCCTCTCTTTAAACAATTAATTGTGGTGAAGATAACGGTGTGCAAGTTATGGGCATCAGCTTTAAGATTTCAGCTACGGCACATTTGGAAACCAACCACTGCAGATGTGCAACTACTCTGAGACTATCATGCTGTGAGAACAAGCTAACTATGTAGAAAGGCCATGTGAAGGACCAAGGACCCCAGCGGACAGCAAGAACTGAGACTCCCAATACAACCTCACCAGCTATGTGAGTGAGCCCCACGGAAGTGAGTCTTCCAGCCATAGTTAACAAGCTGCTTTCCCCACTGAACCCTGCCCAAATTGCAAATAAACAAAATGGTAAGTTATGGATTGGTATATCCCATAGCAATAGATAGTTAAAATACTCAGTTTGAGTAGGATTCCAGTGTCATTTGCTGCTGAGAGGGTTTTAATGGAAACACCAGCCATGTAATCTTAGAGAAATTATATCTGCCTGCAATTCAGTTTCTTCAGCTGCACAAAAGCTGTAGTTGACATTCAGTATACATTTAATTTTCTTCCAGTCATTGGTTGTTTGGGGATTAAATGAAAGAATGCATCGAAAAGAGCTAATAATGCTAAGGATTCTGACTGACTCCCAGTGACCACTGCTTCCCTACTTGCTCCATTGAAATCCGGTAATTGTCTTAATTGTCTCCAGCATTACCTTGATCTTCCAGCTTCATAATTCATCAAAAAAGGAATAAAATTAATTTAGCTAGTGAATTCTTGCTGACTCCCAGTGACCACTGCTTTCTCAAGTGGGTAAAAGATTCATTAAATGAACCTTCCAGACTTTTGCCATGGGTAGACAAAGCCATAGAAAGCTATGCAAAGCTTATTTTTTCATCCTTGCATTTATTTATTTGTTTATTCCTTGTCCATCCCTTTCATACTTCCTTATCCCATCCCACCTCCCTCCTCTACCTGCTACCCCCAGACTAGATAAAGTTTCTCTGGCCTGAGATAGTGAGTAGATTGGCTCTGCTTGGTTCAAAGAGTAAACTTCACACTGCTTCTCTCCTGGGCTGCCTAGTCATAGGAGACGGGGGAAGAACAGAAACCCTAGATAGGTTTGGGTTTCTAAATGCAGGGGGGACTTAAGCTGCTTCTCTCCAGGAGAGCTCAAGAAGGGCAAACAGTAGAAACTCTATTTGGGATTCTGAGCTCAGGGAAGGGACTGCAAACTATAAATAGCTATGGTGGCCTGGGCAAATGGGCCTGAGACATCTTCACTGGGGGTTCCCTATACCCAGCTAAGTATAAGGACAGTAGATAATCTCCCCGAACAAATACAGTCCAGACAGCGTGCGGGACAGCCAACACCTCATGGAGTTCCTGTGGGCCTGGTCTGATGTGGAGCACCAAGAATCCCAGGCTCCTAAGAAGGCACCAAGGTGAGTCAAGAGAGCCTCAGACCCAACGAAGTGTAGTGTTCAGGAGGAGGGATTGAGATGGAACAGGGACTCCTCTTAGAGGCCTGCAGCTGCACCCCAGCCTGAGCCTGAGCTTGGAAATGAAAGGAAATCTTGAGTTCCTTCAAGAGATATTCCAGGCATCTAGCTAGCCTTAAAAAGTAAATAAGCAACTTGATAAGCAAGAAGGTAATAAATAAATAGCCAAGGAAGTTAGAGTCATGAGATGTTTTGTTTCCTATAGAAATAAAAAATAACATCTTTTTTTTTTTTTTTTTTTTTTTTTCTGAGGCAGAGTCTCGCTCTGTCTCCCAGGTTGGAGTGCAGTGGTGCAATCTCAGTTCACTGCAAGCTCCACCTCCCGAGTTCACACCATTCTCCTGCCTCAGCCTCCCTAGTAGCTGGGACTACAGGCTCCCTTTACCACGACTGGCTAAATTTTTTTGTATTTTTAGTAGAGATGGAGTTTTACCGTGTTAGCCAGGATAGTCTCCATCTCCTGACCTCGTGATCCATTCTCCTTGGCCTCCCAAAATGCTGGGATTACAGGCGTGAGCCACCGCTTCGGCCAAAAAATAACATCTTAACATATGCCCGAGTTGTTTTTCAGAAACCTGACAAATGGAACCACCGGCATGTAGATGGCTGTTCTTTGTCCTGAAGTTCTTCCTGAGAGGCCTGGAGGAAGTCACATCCACAAGCCAGAGCTAACATTCTTTTTTTTTATTTTCTCAATTTTTTTTTCTTTTTTTTTTTTTAATTATACTTTAAGTTCTAGGGTACATGTGCATAACGTGCAGGTTTGTTATATATGTATACTTGTGCCATGTTGGTGTGCTGCACCCATCAACTTGTCAGCACCCATCAATTCATCATTTATATCAGGTATAACTCCCCAATGCAATCCCTCCCAACTCCCCCCTCCCCATGATAGGCCCCAGTGTGCGATGTTCCCCTTCCCGAGTCCAAGTGATCTCATTGTTCAGTTCCCACCTATGAGTGAGAACATGCGGTGTTTGGTTTTCTGTTCTTGTGATAGTTTGCTAAGAATGATGGTTTCCAGCTGTATCCATGTCCCTACAAAGGACGCAAACTCATCCTTTTTTATGGCTGCATAGTATTCCATGGTGTATATGTGCCACATTTTCTTAATCCAGTCTGTCACTGATGGACATTTGGGTTGATTCCAAGTCTTTGCTATTGTGAATAGTGCCGCAATAAACATACGTGTGCATGTGTCTTTATAGCAGCATGATTTATAATCCTTTGGGTATATAACCAGTAGTGGGATGGCTGGGTCATATGGTACATCTAGCTCTAGATCCTTGAGGAATTGCCATACTGTTTTCCATAATGGTTGAAC
>NC_045442.1:39822749-39823450 GCF_002776525.5 Piliocolobus tephrosceles | reverse complement strand
GCCATTCTAACTGGTGTGAGATGGTATCTCATTGTGGTTTTGATTTGCATTTCTCTGATGGCCAGTGATGATGAGCATTTTTTCATGTGTCTGTTGGCTGTATGAATGTCTTCTTTTGAGAAATGTCTGTTCATATCCTTTGCCCACTTTTGGATGGGGTTGTTTGTTTTTTTCTTGTATATTTGTTTGAGTTCTTTGTAGATTCTGGAAATGAGCCCTTTGTCAGATGAGTAGATTGCAAAAATTTTCTCCCATTCTGTAGGTTGCCTGTTCACTCTGATGGTAGTTTCTTTTGCTGTGCAGAAGCTCTTTAGTTTAATGAGATCCCATTTGTCAATTTTGGCTTTTGCTGCCGTTGCTTTTGGTGTTTTAGACATGAAGTCCTTGCCCATGCCTATGTCCTGAATGGTACTACCTAGATTTTCTTCTAGGGTTTTTATGGTATTAGGTCTAACATTTAAGTCTCTAATCCATCTTGAATTAATCTTCGTATAAGGAGTAAGGAAAGGATCCAGTTTCAGCTTTCTACTTATGGCTAGCCAATTTTCCCAGCACCATTTATTAAATAGGGAATCCTTTCCCCATTTCTTGTTTTTCTCAGGTTTGTCAAATATCAGATGGTTGTAGATGTGTGGCATTATTTCTGAAGGCTCCGTTCTGTTCCATTGGTCTATATCTCTGTTTTGGTACCAGTACCATGC
>NC_045442.1:39821990-39822649 GCF_002776525.5 Piliocolobus tephrosceles | reverse complement strand
GCTCTTTTTTGGTTCCATATGAACTTTAAAGCAGTTTTTTCCAATTCGGTGAAGAAACTCATTGGTAGCTTGATGGGGATGGCATTGAATCTATAAATTACCTTGGGCAGTATGGCCATTTTCACGATATTGATTCTTCCTATCCATGAGCATGGTATGTTCTTCCATTTGTTTGTGTCCTCTTTGATTTCACTGAGCAGTGGTTTGTAGTTCTCCTTGAAGAGGTCCTTTACATCCCTTGTAAGTTGGATTCCTAGGTATTTTATTCTCTTTGAAGCAATTGTGAATGGAAGTTCATTCCTGATTTGGCTCTCTGCTTGTCTGTTACTGGTGTATAAGAATGCTTGTGATTTTTGCACATTAATTTTGTATCCTGAGACTTTGCTGAAGTTGCTTATCAGCTTAAGAAGATTTTGGGCTGAGACGATGGGGTTTTCAAAATACACAATCATGTCATCTGCAAACAGGGACAATTTGACTTCCTCTTTTCCTAACTGAATACCCTTGATTTCTTTCTCTTGCCTGATTGCCCTAGCCAGAACTTCCAACACTATGTTGAATAGGAGTGGTGAGAGAGGGCATCCCTGTCTTGTGCCAGTTTTCAAAGGGAACTTTTCCAGTTTTTGCCCATTCAGTATGATATTAGCTGTGGGTTTGTC
>NC_045442.1:39804133-39816990 GCF_002776525.5 Piliocolobus tephrosceles | reverse complement strand
GGGCTCTTTTTTGGTTCCATATGAACTTTAAAGCAGTTTTTTCCAATTCTGTGAAGAAACTCGTTGGTAACTTTATGGGGATGGCATTGAATCTATAAATAACCTTGGGCAGTATGGCCATTTTCACGATATTGATTCTTCCTATCCATGAGCATGGTATGTTCTTCCATTTGTTTGTGTCCTCTTTGATTTCACTGAGCAGTGGTTTGTAGTTCTCCTTGAAGAGGTCCTTTACATCCCTTGTAAGTTGGATTCCTAGATATTTTATTCTCTTTGAAGCAATTGTGAATGGAAGTTCATTCCTGATTTGGCTCTCTGTTTGTCTGTTACTGGTGTATAAGAATGCTTGTGATTTTTGCACATTAATTTTGTATCCTGAGACTTTGCTGAAGTTGCTTATCAGCTTAAGGAGATTTTGGGCTGAAACAATGGGGTTTTCTAAATATACAATCATGTCATCTGCAAACAGGGACAATTTGACTTCTTCTTTTCCTAACTGAATACCCTTGATTTCTTTCTCTTGCCTGATTGCCCTAGCCAGAACTTCCAACACTATGTTGAATAGGAGTGGTGAGAGAGGGCATCCCTGTCTTGTGCCAGTTTTCAAAACGAATGCTTCCAGTTTTTGCCCATTCAGTATGATATTGCCTGTGGGTTTGTCATAAATAGCTCTTATTATTTTGAGGTACGTTCCATCAATACCGAATTTATTGAGCGTTTTTAGCATGAAGGGCTGTTGAATTTTGTCAAAAGCATTTTCTGCATCTATTGAGATAATCATGTGGTTCTTGTCTTTGGTTCTGTTTATATGCTGGATTACATTTATTGATTTGCGAATGTTGAACCAGCCTTGCATCCCAGGGATGAAGCCCACTTGATCATGGTGGATAAACTTTTTGATGTGCTGCTGAATCCGGTTTGCCAGTATTTTATTGAGGATTTTTGCATCGATGTTCATCAGGGAGATTGGTCTAAAATTCTCTTTTTTTGTTGTGTCTCTGCCAGGCTTTGGTATCAGGATGATGTTGGCCTCATAAAATGAGTTAGGGAGGATTCCCTCTTTTTCTATTGATTGGAATAGTTTCAGAAGGAATGGTACCAGCTCCTCCTTGTACCTCTGGTAGAATTCAGCTGTGAATCCATCTGGTCCTGGGCTTTTTTTGTTGGGTAGGCTATTAATTGTTGCCTCAATTTCAGAGGCTGCTATTGGTCTATTCAGGGATTCAACTTCTTCCTGGTTTAGTCTTGGAAGAGTGTACGCGTCCAGGAAATTATCCATTTCTTCTAGATTTTCTAGTTGATTTGCGTAGAGGTGTTTATAGTATTCTCTGATGGTAGTTTGTATTTCTGTGGGGTCGGTGGTGATATCCCCTTTATCATTTTTTATTGCGTCTATTTGATTCCTCTCTCTTTTCTTCTTTATTAGCCTTGCTAGCGGTCTGTCAATTTTGTTGATCTTTTCAAAAAACCAACTCCTGGATTCATTGATTTTTTGGAGGGTTTTTTGTGTCTCTATCTCCTTCAGTTCTGCTCTGATCTTAGTTATTTCTTGCCTTCTGCTAGCTTTTGAATGTGTTTGCTCTTGCCTCTCTAGTTCTTTTCATTGTGATGTTAGAGTGTCAATTTTAGATCTTTCCTGCTTTCCCTTGTGGGCACTTAGTGCTATAAATTTCCCTCTACACACTGCTTTAAATGTGTCCCAGAGATTCTGGTATGTTGTATCTTTGTTCTCATTGGATTCAAAGAACATCTTTATTTCTGCTTTCATTTCGTTATGTACCCAGTAGTCATTCAGGAGCAGGTTGTTCAGTTTCCATGTAGTTGAGTGGTTTTGATTGAGTTTCTTAGTCCTGAGTTCTAGTTTGATTGCACTGTGGTCTGAGAGACAGTTTGTTATAATTTCTGTTCTTGTACATTTGCTGAAGAGTGCTTTACTTCCAATTATGTGGTCAATTTTGGAATAAGTGTGATGTGGTGCTGAGAAGAATGTATATTCTGTTGACTTGGGGTGGAGAGTTCTATAGATGTCTATTAGGTCCGCTTGGTGCAGAGATGAGTTCAATTCCTGGATATCCTTGTTAACTTTCTGTCTCGTTGATCTGTCTAATGTTGACAGTGGAGTGTTGAAGTCTCCCATGATTATTGTATGGGAGTCTAAGTCTCTTTGTAAGTCTCTAAGGACTTGCTTTATGAATCTGGGTGCTCCTGTATTGGGTGCATATATATTTAGGATAGTTAGCTCTTCCTGTTGGATTGATCCCTTTACCATTATGTAATGGCCTTCTTTGTCTCTTTTGATCTTTGATGGTTTAAAGTCTGTTTTATCAGAGACTAGGATTGCAACCCCTGCTTTTTTTTGTTCTCCATTTGCTTGGTAGATCTTCCTCCATCCCTTTATTTTGAGCCTATGTATGTCTCTGCATGTGAGATGGGTCTCCTGAAGACAGCAGACTGATGGGTCTTGACTCTTTATCCAGTTTGCCAGTCTGTGTCTTTTAATTGGAGCATTTAGTCCATTTACATTTAAGGTTAATATTGTTATGTGTGAACTTGATCCTGCCATTATGATATTAACTGGTTATTTTGCTCAATAGTTGATGCAGTTTCTTCCTAGGCTCGATGGTCTTTACATTTTGGCATGATTTTGCAATGGCTGGTACCGGTTGTTCCTTTCCATGTTTAGGGCTTCCTTCAGGGTCTCTTGTAAGGCAGGCCTGGTGGTGACAAAATCTCTAAGCATTTGCTTATCTGTAAAGAATTTTATTTCTCCTTCACTGATGAAACTTAGTTTGGCTGGATATGAAATTCTGGGTTGAAAATTCTTTTCTTTAAGAACGTTGTATATTGGCCCCCACTCTCTTCTGGCTTGTAGAGTTTCTGCCGAGAGATCTGCTGTCAGTCTGATGGGCTTCCCTTTGTGGGTAACCCGACCTTTCTCTCTGGCTGCCCTTAAGATTTTTTCCTTCATTTCAACTTTGGTGAATCTGGCAATTATGTGTCTTGGAGTTGCTCTTCTGGAGGAGTATCTTTGTGGCGTTTTCTGTATTTCCTGAATTTGAATGTTGGCCTGCCCTGCTAGGTTGGGGAAGTTCTCCTGGATGATATCCTGTAGAGTGTTTTCCAACTTGGTTCCATTTTCCCCCTCACTTTCAGGCACCCCAATCAGACGTAGATTTGGTCTTTTGACATAATCCCATACTTCTTGCAGGCTTTGTTCATTTCTTTTTCTTCTTTTTTCTTTTGGTTTCTCTTCTCGCTTCATTTCATTCATTTGATCCTCCATCGCTGATACTCTTTCTTCCAGTTGATCGAGTCGGTTACTGAAGCTTGTGCATTTGTCACGTATTTCTCGTGTCATGGTTTTCATGTCTGTCATTTCGTTTATGACCTTCTCTGCATTAATTAGTGTAGCTGTCAATTCTTCCACTCTTTTTTCAAGATTTTTAGTTTCTTTGCGCTGGGTACGTAATTCCTCCTTTAGCTCTGAGAGGTTTGATGGACTGAAGCCTTCTTCTCTCATCTCATCAAAATCATTCTCTGAGCAGCTTTGATCCATTGCTGGCGATGGGCTGTGCTCCTTTGCAGGAGGAGATGCGCTCTTATTTTTTGAATTTCCAGCTTTTCTGCCCTGCTTTTTCCCCATCTTTGTGGTTTTATCTGTCTCTGGTCTTTGATGATGGTGACGTACTGATGGGGTTTTGATATAGGTGTCCTTCCTGTTTGATAGTTTTCCTTCTGACAGTCAGGACCCTCAGCTATAGGTCTGTTGGAGATTGCTTGAGGTCCACTCCAGACCCTGTTTGCCTGGGTATCAGCAGCAGAGGTTGCAGAAGATAGAATATTGCTGAACGGCGAGTGCACCTGTCTGATTCTTGCTTTGGAAGCTTCCTCTCAGGGGTGTACTCCACCCTGTGAGGTGTGGGGTGTCGGACTGCCCCTAGTTGGGGATGTCCCCCAGTTAGGCTCCTCAGGGGTCAGTGACCCACTTGAGCAGGCAGACTGCCCCTTCTCAGATCTCAACCTCCGTGTTGGGAGATCCACTGCTCTCTTCAAAGCTGTCAGACAGAGTCGTTCGCGTCTGGACAGGCCTCTGCTGCTTTAGCTGAGCCCTGTCCCCAGAGGCGGAGTCTACAGAGACAGGCAGGTTTCCTTGAGCTGCTGTGAGCTCCACCCAGTTCGAGCTTCCCAGCGGCTTTATTTACCTACTTAAGCCTCAGCGATGGCGGGCGCCCCTCCCCCAGCCTTGCTGCTGCCTTGCGGTTAGATTGCCGCAGACTGCTGTGTTAGCAAGGAGGGAGGCTCCGTGGGCGTGGGACCCTCCCGGCCAGGTGTGGGATATAATCTCCGGTGTGCCGGTGTTACAGCGCAGTATTGGGGTGGGAGTTACCCGATTTTCCAGGTGTTGTGTGTCTCAGTTCCCCTGGCTAGGAAAAGGGACTCCCTTCCCCCTCGCGCTTCCCAGGTGAGGCGATGCCTCGCCCTGCTTCAGCTCTCGCTGGTTGGGCTGCAGCAGCTGACCAGCACCGATTGTCCGGCACTCCAGAGTGAGATGACCCCAGTACCTCAGCTGAAAATGCAGAAATCACCGGTCTTCTGTGTCGTTCGCGCTGGGAGATGGAGACTGAAGCTGTTCCTATTCGGCCATCTTGCTCCGCCCCCCCATTGTGATGTTTTCATACATATGATGTATAGTGATCAGGTCATGGTAATTACACGTCTATCATTTCTTCATGTGAATGTGGGAACATTCAATATCTCCCTTGTAGCGATTTGAAACGATATACTATATTATTGTTCAAGTGAGTCTCATTACTTCCAATGAAAGGGTTTAAAGCTAAGATAATTTGTATTTGTATGCCTTTGTTTTCTAGTGGGGCAGCCAGTAACTGCTACGTGCCCAAGCAATGTTGCAAGATCTCAAGTTAAGATTATTCTCTGTTCAAAATGCATGCCTGTGACTCAGCAGTTTTCTTCTCAGAGTTCCTGCAAAGTCTTAGTAAATCTCAGCAAACTGCTGCCCTCTCTGTGTTCCCCAATACATTAGGTTGGCCACTTCTGCAGCCTTACTCTACCTTGCTTTGGGGACACACAGGTGAGTAAGTCATCAAACACATGAGGATTTAACGATAAAGACTGACAAAGTCTCTGTCCACTCAGAGCTTCTAGTTCTTGGGGGACACATTAATTAAAGACACAATTCTGTTTAAGTGTTGTTTAGCCAGGGGGAAGAAATGATGTCAGAGAGGCACACGGCAGAGGGTGGCGAACTCAGTCAGGGGAGGTCAGCGGGGTAGGAAAGGAAGGGATTTGTTGAGAGGGAACACAATCCTGAAACATTCAAAGCCATCACTTACATAGACCTTACTGTCTGCCAGACATTGTTCTAAGTATTTTACATATGTTAGCTCATTTTATCCTCACATGGTAGTGTGGTAAATACTATTACTAGCCCTATTTTTGTAGATGATTCAAGTTCAGCACAGAGAGATTAATGAGTATGTCAAAGAACATACAACTGGCAGAGGCAGAGCCAAAATTCAAACCCAGGCAGTTTGAATAATGAATGTTTATTTATCAATTAAACAGCTACGAAATGGAAAAAGCGTAACAATGCTTGTTCTCCATCCACCACCCATGTAGGTCATTTTTCTTCTGTTTTTGGTAAATCATTCAGCCCAAAATGTCACTATATGGGTCATTTTTATTTCTAAAATGTAAGTATCTTTGGCTTCAAAATGTATGTCTAGTGTGACCCAACTGTATCTGCAGAATCAATGTCAAGATTTTCAAAAAGAGCATTCTGAGGTAGTTCTGCCATGTTATCATATGCAGATAATAATGAATAGCAATCACATTATTATCAGCAATGACCTCCACACATCGAGGAGGAGGAAAAATAAACAGGATCATTTCAAGGTTGCACCAGCTGCCAGCTGAAATTGCCCCATTAAAGAGAACTTCAGAAGAGTGGTTCCTGGGTAACAAGAGATGCTTGTTTACATCAAGTGCTCCTTTTAAGGAAAATCCTTCCATACACATTTCTATTTCCTTATTTTTAAAATTGATTTTGTAGCTTCAACAGAATATGATTGCTCGGTTAACTCATTTAACAAAATGTACTACAGCAGTTACTTATGAAAGTATTGAGAGATTCATTAATTCTAGTATGAAAGCTTATCCCTAGACATCCCAGTGCGTTAAAAAAAAAAAAAAAGAAAGAAAGGAGAAGCTTAATTACTAGAGTTTGTGTGGTATTTGGCTACACTATATTTTGTACTAAAAATAAGAAATCTAATATTTTTTTCCAAGGCAACCAGCCTCTATATGTTTTCTAAAAATGTATTTTTATAATTAAAATAAGGTATCCTACTTTACAGGATTTTCATTTGTTTCTGTTCTTCTTTCCTCCTGGTGTTATTTTCCTCTCCATCTTCTTTGAGCTAATATGAGTTCCACTCTTAGCCATTCTCTTTCATTTTCCTGCTGGAAACTTTATAATATTTAAGTAAGAGAGAGTGGCCTCATTTGTGCATATGAACTTGCAGAGAGATAATGAGTCTATTTTGATGTAATCTTTCATCTCCCTTGGTATTAGCTGTGTGATAGTCATTGTGATAGTCATTGGGGCTGCTCCCAAATGCCTAGTGCTCCTCTTTCTGGCACATGTTGGACTGTGCCTCCCATCTCCCTTGAAGTTAGGTGTGATCATGTGATTTGCTTCAGCCAACAAAATGTGAGCAAGAATGATGTGACTGTATTAACAGCATGCATAGGCAATAATAATAATAACAATAACTTTTTAGATGGAAAATAAGCATTGAGAATGTGGAGAAATTAGAACCTTCATATATTGCTGGAGGAAATAGAAAATGTTTTTTATATTAATTAAAACAGTTTGGCAGTTACTCAATAAGTTAAACACAGACTTACCATATGACTCAACAATTCCACTCCTAGGTATACACCTGAAATAACTGAAAATAAGTATTACAACAAAAATGTATACACAAATATTCATAGCAGCTCAGCTCACAATAGCCAAAGATGGAAACAATGTAATGTCAATCAACTGATGAATGGATAAACAAAATGAGGTATATACATACAATAAGATCTTATTCAGCCATAAACAAGAATAAAGTACTAATATGTGCTACAACACAGAAGAAACTTGAGTATGTTATGCTAAGTAAAAAACACTAGAAACAAAAGGCCACATATTGTATGATTCCATTTATATGAGATGTCCAGAATAGGCAAATCCACAGAGGCAATAGAAAATTGGTGGTTGCTATTGTGGAAGACAGTGTGGCGATTCCTCAAGGATCTAGAACCAGAAATATCATTTGACCCAGCAATCCCACTACTTGGTATATACCCAAAGCATTATAAATCATTCTACTGTAAAGACACATGCACACGTATGTTTATTGCGGCACTATTCACAATAGCAAAGACTTGGAACAAATCCCAATGCCCATCAATAATAGACTGGGTAAAGAAAATGTGGCATATATATACCTATGTAGCCATAAAAAAGGATGAGTTCATGTCCTTTGCAGGTACATGGATGAAGCTGGAAACCATCATTCTCAGCAAACTAACACAAGAACAGAAAACCAAACACCACATGTTCTCACTCATAAGTGGGAGTTGAGCAATAAGAACACATGGACACAGGGAAGGGAACATCACACATTGAGACCTATTGTGGGGTGGGAAGCTAGGGGAGGGATAGCATTAGGAGAAACACCTAATGTAGATGACAGGTTGATGGGTGCAGCAAACCACCATGGCACGTGTATACCAATATAACAAACTTGCAAGTCTGCACATGTATGCCATAACTTAAAGTAAAATAAAATAAAAAGAAAACAAAAAAGGAGATTAGTGGTTGCTGAGCTAGGGGAGGAGAGAATGGAGAGTGACTGTTTAATGAGTTATTTCCATTTGGGGTGATTAAATATCTCTGGAACTAGACAGCGGTAATGGTTGCACAACACTGTGAATATACTTAATGACACTGAATTGTACACCTTGGTTAAATTGGTAAATTACATATATATATTATGCCACAAACTTAAAAAATGAATATATGTGTGCACACACACGTACACACACATACACACACACACACAAGCACTCATAATTCTCCAGGGTGACCATAGAAGCATGAATTGATATGGAGCATTCATCAGCCTGACTGATAATAGCACGACTCAGAATTAAAGTTTTATTGGGTTAAGTTACTTGTCACAGCAGCATAAACTAGCCCATCTTGACTGATGTAAGTTACTATATTGCACTTGGTTCACCTAACCTTTTTTCGATTCTCCTTTGTGCAAGGCACTGGGAAAACAAATATGAAAAGCTTCAAGAAGTTGAAACTAGCAAGAGAGATAAATATGTTAACCAAAAGATGTGCTTAAGCATGATGGTGCCATAATAGAGGTAGATTATGAGTTATAATGAAAGTACAAAGGCTGGAATGGCCTGGAAACTCAGAGAAGTGTACTCAAGAACGAAAAGCTTGAATTAAATTTTAAGAAGGTGTGTAGAACTTTGCCAAGTAGAGAGAGGGGGAAGTTCTCTCCAGATTGATGAAAGAGCTTGCCTTCTGTGCAATGATACAGACATGAAACAGCCTGGCATGTCACAGGAAATGCCAGTCATCAGACAGTAGGGTGTGAGGCGATGAAGATGGACTAGTGCTAGAGATGGACTAGAGAAGTTGGCAGGGGTCTGGAGTTTGGACCAAATCTTGTAGCCAGTCCTTTCTAACCATTCCATTCATACTACACATGGAAAATGGAAACACCTCTGGTACACTGGGCTGCAACACACCTGTCCAGCCATGGCCAATGGAGAGTCATTGAAGATATCTAAGTGAGAAAACAATATGATCAGATTTGCATTCTAAATCATGGTTTGGAAGATAGATCAGTATGAAAAACTAGATTAAAGTCAGAAAGATCCGTGAGAAGGCAGTGGCAATAATCCAGAGATGGCAGAAGCCTAAATCAGAATAGTGGCTGTGAAATTAAAAGAGTGGAAAGATTCAAGACATTGTTATAAGGTAAAATTAACAAGCCTTACGGTTGATTGGATGTGGAGGGTGAAGGAAGATACAGATTTTAAAATGGCCCCCAGCTTGAGTGACTAGTAGTGGCCCCACTGGGATAGAAAAGAGAGGAAGGGGAGGACTGTGTAGACAGCAGTCAGTTCTGTTATGTTCTCATTGAACTGATGTGCCAGTGAAGCTACCTGATAGATGGTTAAATGCCAGGGAAATTACATATGAACTCAGAAAGAAGACTGGAGTAGAGTTAAAGATACAGAGGTCATGGACAGATACAACTGTTAGAGCCAAGAGAACAGATGAGCTTGTTGAGAAAAGACATAATTAAGAAATGAAAGGGGCTGAGGGTATTTAAGGGGAACACAGAGGAAGGAAAGCCTGTGGGAAATAACATTGGCATTTCTTTGATGCATAATGGGATCTTCTCAACTGACTGAACACTGAGACTGTTTGAAAAGAGTGACTCTCTGTAATCCTTCTAAATCTGTCTAAATGATCTTTAAAATAATCTCTGGGAATTCCAGAAGATTAGTCCCCTAATACAGGCTGATGCCTTTTGTGAAACTGAATATTTTTTAAATTACATCATTTAAAGTACTTTTAATGAAGCCCTAGTTATGGTTTTCTCTTAACATTTTTCTACAGTATATTGTGATTATCTACTCACATGCCTACACCTTCTCACTAGACTATTAAATCCTCAAGGGCCCCTAACTCTAGTGTCTAGCATTGTACTTGGCACATAGTACACAGTTGATAAATATTTGTGAATTAACATAAATTTGAGCTTTAGAGTTCAATATATACAGAGTGTGATATAACAGTTTTTAGAACTCAGGTCCAACAGGCTTTACAAAGTTTTGCAATGGAAATTTGTTAAATGGCCAAGAGACACTATAGTTTTAACGTGCAATGTCCCTTATAATGGTCAACATTGATAAAGATGCATGATATATTCATACACTCTAATATCATATAGATAAAAGAATGAATCAACTAAAGCTACACACAGTAACATGGATGAATCTCACAATCAGTGACAGAAGCTGCATGAAAAAGAATGCATACTGTACAATTCCCATCATATAAAGCTTAAAAACGAGCAAATTTAATATCTAGTTTTAGAAGTCTGGTTAGCAGTTAGCAGTTACCTTTGGAGGGGAGTGCACCAATGGAAAGGGTCACAAGAAGGACTTTTGAGGAACTGGTCATAAGTTCTATTTCTTGATCTGGGTGCTGTTTACATGGACATGTTCATTTTATGAACGCTTATTGAGCCATACACAGGATTTGTGCACTTTTCTGTACCACTGTTATACTTGTGTAAAAATTTACTTCACAAAAATAATGAAACATAATCCTCTAAGAGAAAGTTGTAACATAAAAGAATAAGCTCTACATGTGAAGTAGGAACACAGCATTAAGCAAATAGTTGGAATGACACTAATCTACCAATAAAAAAGGAGAGTGAGCCCAGGCACAGTGGCTCATGCCTGTAATGCTAGTACTTTGGGAGGCCAAAGTGAGTGGATCACTTGCGGCCAGGAGTTCAAGAACAGCCTGGCCAACATGGTGAAACCCCATCTCTCCCCAAAAATACAAAAAATTATCGGGGCATGGTGGTGTGTGCTTGTAGTCCAGCTGCTTGGGAGGTTGAGGTCAGAGAATCACTTGAACCCAGGATGGGAGGCAGAGATTGTAGTGAGCCGAGATCATGCCACTGCACTCCAGCCTGGGCAACAGAGCGAGACCCTGCCTCAAAAAAAAAAAAAGAGAAAGAAAGGAGAGTGAGAGGAATAAGTAAACAAAGACTTGAGAGGGTCTTCATACATATTTTTGGAGCACTTTATAGTGAAAAGGCTGCAGAAATATGTATGAAGAGCCTCTCTCTATAGAGAAAAGGCTCCAGAAATATGTATGAAGATCCTCTTGAGTCTTTGTCTCTGCATACTAAGCTGTACTCAGCACAGGGTAAGATACCCTAGTCTAAGCAAAAAGTAAATAAATAAATAAATAAATAAATAAAATAAAAATAAATAAATAAAACAAAAAGTAAATAAATAAATAAATACTGGGAAAAGAACAACTTCCATGGAGCTATGAACTGAGGAGCTCACAATGTTTTGGATGACTTATCACAAAATCACCACAAAGAGAAATTCCAGGCTTTTTTTTGTTTGTTTGTTTTTTTGACAGAGTCTTAACTCTGTTGCCAAGGCTGGAGTGCAATGGCGGGATCTCGGCTCACTGCAACCTCTGCCTCCTGGGTTCAAGTGATTCTGCTGCCTCAGCCTCCTGAGTAGCTGGGATTACAGGCACCCACCACTACGTCCAGCTAAGTTTTGTATTTTTAGTAGAGATGGGTTTTCACCATGTTAGTCAGGTTGGTCTCAAACTCCTGACCTAAGGTGATCCACCTGCCTTGGCCTCCCAAAGTGCTGGGATTATAGGTGTGAGCCACTGTGTCCAGCCCCAATTCCACATCTTATAAATAAGAATATTTAGCTTTAAGGTAAAAGCCACTGTAGACCTATCCTAGAAGAGGTTAAATTCAAATTTTAATAGGGTCAAACTGATCCACAAATAAATTAACTACAGGCCAGGATAAAGCTCAACATTTGTTAAAGGAAGACAATGAAATCTAAACTCTATCTAGCAACCAATTTAAAGAAAACCTCACTAGACATGAAAAGAAGTAGGAAAATATGACCTTTAACAAGGAGAAAAATTAGTTGAATATAGAGACCCAAAAATGAAAGAGAAGCTAGAACTAGCAGGCAAGGACTTTAAGATTGTTGCTATCAATATATTCAATGATCTAAAGGAAAACATGAACACAATAAAGAGAAAAATGGAAACAAACCAAAAAAAAAAGAGATCCAATTGGAATTTCTAGAAGTAAAGAATACCTGAAATGAACACAGGAAATAGAAACTATCTAAACTGAAGCATGGAGAGAAAAGAGGATTTAAAAGTGAATAGTTTCTCGGTGATCTGTGAATCAAAATTAGCAGTCTGACTTATTGTACAATTGTAAAATTAGAAGGGAGATTAGGAGGATGGAAGGGGGCAGCAAAGAAAATCCTTCATGAAATGACTACTAATTTTCTTTTTCTAAATCCCCCATAACTGTTTATTAGAATGTGAATATGTCCCAAATTAATAACTAAAAAATCAAGTTACATCAAGTTACAGAGTATGCAAAAATACAAACTAGCAATTCACCAATAGATAATAGTATCTTCATAACCCATACACTAAAATAATAAAATGGCTACAGAAGAAAACCCAGGTGACTGACTACAGCAATGCCTTCCATGTTCCCCACACATCCTGAGCAAAGCAAAAGACAAAAGATTAATCATGAAACATAGTAATCTAAGCAAGCCCACATATATATATTTTTGGGGATAGCCCACTAACCTGAACAGTAGTATCATTACAGCTGACATAACTTCCAGAAAACTGCTAAGTGCTTAATATTATCCACAAGAAAGCAAAACTAAATATTAGTATGCACATTTCTGAATGAGAACCTTTCATATACTAAGAGAATGCATGCCTTTAAGTGGTACCATTTGAGCAAAAATTCGTTTTGTATTCTTTAGACACACTGAAACCAAAGATTTAACTGAACCATATTCCATAATATACTGCAAAACTCAAATATCAGCATTGTCAAAATAATTATCCATGCCTGCTAGTAGATATGGTCATAAAACTAGGTTTCATTTCATTTACTGGAAGGTTTTTTTTGGTTTTTTTTTTTTTTTTTTTT